>NC_009178.1:247500-265665 GCF_000149385.1 Cryptococcus deneoformans B-3501A
ACCTGTACGACATGGTTGGCATTGCTAGACTTTACGCATTCTAGAATGTGTGGCTCAAGTTCTGCTACAATCTTGGCTCTCTGCTCGTTCAAAAGATGGTCAAGTGCTTTTTGCACGACCTATTGCATTGTTAGTAAGGTTCGCAAATGAAAATGCAAAAACTTACTCGACATCCGTACATCTGCATAGAGAGTTGCAAGACGCGTCCGTCCATCTTCTTCGCCAGAGCAGCCTTTTGGAGCTGGTCACCATGTTCAAACATTTTCTGAGTAACGTAGTTTCCAAAAACGTCGGTCATTAGCTGGTAGGCATTGGTATAAATCTCGTCAAAGAGTTTTTGACGGTCTTCAGGAGTGGCGGTTTCAAGCTTCTGCTGAATAAATCGAGAACCATGCTGGTCGCCGGCAAATTCGACAATATGGCCGAAAATGTCCTGTGATAACTAAGCCCGGCTCAGGTAGGCACAAACTTGGCTTACATTCAGTTCCCATTTTTTGAGCTTGTTCAACCTGAAATCCTCCAACAACGCACTTCTAACTACTCCAGGATCGTCAAATTTCCTCGTTGACGCGGGCCTACCCAGATACTGAGAAGAAAACTGAGGAGGGAAACCAGTGAGGGCAACGAAATGAGGGGCAGGGTGTAAGCCGTATTGCCCAGTTTGTGCGGCATGGAAAGACAAGTTGCCCTGTCCATGGAAATTGCCTTGAAGTGTAGGATTGAAGTCTTGACGGAAATTGGAGCCAGAATTTTGAGGGATGCGGCTCATGGGACCTTGGCTAGAACGAGGCTGGTACTATGGTGGATCTAGTCAGCAATTAAACACTATACAGTCTTCATTATACATACCTCTTTCTTCCTTTCTATTTGCTGCAAGAATATTTCTTGATGAGACATCCAATATTGCCTTTGGTCAGGGTAACCAAAGTATTGAGCACTCTGCTGTAGCGTCTGCCCATGAGGCGGTCGGTAAGTCTGTCTCCCAGTCGTACCGTTGGCCTGTACGACTTGTTGTTGTTGATGACTTTGACTACGATCTTGCTGATTACCATAAACTTCGCCGCCTCCAGAATACCCATCAAAATTCACAGGAGCCAAGTGAGGAGAAAGTAGTTGGACAGGAGCTCCGTAAGGGTACGTGGCAGGAGGACCCATCTGTCCGCCAAATTGGTCGACGCCTGCAGAGGCGCTATAGTAAGGGTACCCTTGCTGTTCGCCGGCGTACGAATAGGTTAAGCCACGTGCAAACGGAGTTGACACGTTCGGGGAGGTGTTAGTTACAGGGCTTTGGGAGTGGGAGGGTGGCTGGGGTTGCTGAATCGAAGCGTAATGGTTTTCCGCAATGTTCATATTTGACAATCGAGAAGCAACGTCGTTGCCGTCGTAATCGGTGCCCTGCGTAGCCATTTCAACCGTTGAAAAAAAAAGCCGAGCAAGAAGTTTTTTTGAAGGGTAGGAAGGAATATATGCCGCAAGGTGGAAGGATGAAGGTGATGCGAAGTGATCACAAGGGAAGGAGACGTCAAAGAAGAAGGGCGCGAGAATACCTTCTTGACAAATTATCTTAGTAGATAGACGGATGATCCACAGAGAGGTGAGTCTTGGGGTTATCTTTGACAAGTACACAGTCGAGTGTATACGAAGAGTTGTGCCGACAAGATCTGGAATATGCGGTGATGCAGGCTATGGTCAGCTTTACAGAAGATCTCGGGGATTCTGACTACACAGCTAGACAAAATACGAATACGGTATGTCTTCTGAGTACGATACAAGGAAACAAAGGTGGCACAGGAAGAGAGAGAACGGTAGGAAGAAAGAGAAGAGATGCGAACAAGATGGAAGAAGGGGTGATATGAGTTGTGGATGACTGTATCGCAAAATGAAAAGTTTGGACGGGCGTGCCGCTCGAATTCGCTCTAACGCGTTAGGGTGGGGAAACTCGGAGGGAACGGAGGGGTCTTTGCGTCAAAATTCAGAAAAACACGTTGAGCAAAGGAGGGTTGATCGTCCCCATCAAGTGTGGGAGCGTAACAAAACTCGACAGCGCCGATTGCGCTACTCAGAGATGACGCGCCCTCGAGTTTAAGACGCCTTTTCTCACCCTTAGCGTATAAACAGCGGCCATGCAGATTACACTGATGGCTGGTCTCGGATCTCTCAGCTGATGCTGACATAGACACTGGTCACTGGTTGATAACCGAAAGAGAAACACGCCGGCGTGGCGACCCCCGCCACGTCAGTGAAAGGAGGTTCCGCCCCTCTGGGCTCTGGCCACGGACGACTGATATCGACATGCTTGGCAATGGCGATCAAGAAGATGGCACTTGAGAGATCTAAAGGTTGCCAGAGTGTAACCCCTTTGGCACTGGACTAAACCCTTGACTCGTAGCAAAGAGTGGAGGTAAGAAGTGAGAGAGAAATGACGCCTCCTGGTCGGATAATGAGGGATGTTGTAATGATACAGATCTGAAAAGCGAATATCCGGCGGCTGGTCACCGGCTGTGTTGCCTTGACACAGGGTGCTGGCGACAAGATATGAAACCCAAAAAGAAGCCGGGAGAGGAGGGAGAACCCATCACGCCCTATACCACAAAAGCAAGGCTGTAGGCAGAAAGACTCACCAGAGATTTCAAAGAGGCTCTGCTCAATGCTAAAAAGCTTGATGAATCGGAGAGGATACTGATAATATTGAATTGCACCGGGATGGAGTCGATATCTACAGTGCCGGACGATGTGAGGGAGATGCGAAAGGTTACGATGTCGGATACGCGAATGTGTAATAGGCTAAAAGTGCCGATGATTATGGGTGTCGAAAGCTATTCCACAATGTGAGAGAGTCCAAAAGTGCGTATGTACAGTTCGCTTGCCGATTCCTCTTCAAGAGATCAAGTCAAATAAGGTCGCTGAAGATAACCACACAAAGAAGTCATCAGCGACCCTTCTTCTGGGCAATCCGTTTAAATCTCTTGGTAGAGCAGGGTCATACCGGTGGCCCGGTACCCTCGACATGGATTGCAAGCTGACAGTGGCGCTAAATTGCCGGCACGAATTGCGACAGGTAGAAGCCGCGCCCAAATCCCACAGACACAAAAGACACAAGGAACATCAAAATCACAAACCCATTGCCATGTCGCAGGCACGAGGCAAGTGGCTGCGACTGGAACGAGGGCACAGGGTACTCAGGAGACAGACATGTTCTCATCTCCCGATCAAGGGTCGTTGTGTGTATCATGTTGAAACGTTCAGAAAGGATGTTTACTCACATGTTTTTTCGTATACCTATCCCGAAGCTAAAAGTTTTGTACGCTTTGATCGTTGCGGCTTGGTAAGTTAATTGTCAGTCGTCAGTAGAAGCTGGCCCATTTAACATCAGCGCAAGGTCGTGATTGCCAAGATGACACAGGTACATACTGTTAACTCTTTTTCTGGGTTCTTCCCATAACCGCAATCAGTATCCATCTTGATTTCCATGAAAGGAAGAATCAAAGCGTTCCCCAGCGGATTCCATCGCGCCTGACTTGTATCGTTTTCATTTCCTCCTAGGTCTTATTGTCTTCGTACCTTTTGCTATTTGCTGCCTTTTGTTCGGTGCAGGGAAGAGAATGCTAAGCGGTAACTGATTTCTGGCGCACAGACCATTGCGTTTCATGTGCGATCGGACTGCCGAGACGCGTACAGATGCATATATGTGCCGGCTTTTGTCTTGAGTGATTCAATCAAATGAATGGATTGCTAAACTGCTGGGTACAACCGGGATAGTATATCAGACGTAGAAATGTAGAAGACCAGAAAGATCAAAATCAGTGACGAAGAGGAAGGAACGAAGTTTGACTAGGCTGGGAAGAAAGAAGAGATGCCACAATTTGATCCCGTCCATTAGAAAATCGCATGAACAGTAGCTTGAGCAATGGGGCTGTCAATATATAAAACAGGCAGTAGACAAGCAAATGGCAGCGATTGATCCTTCAAAGTAGCGACCATTTTCTTATCACAAGTAGAACCGGCCTGTGTAGTGTCACTGATACAATAGCCATCCCTTGCGAAAGAAGACAGACGGAGCTCCTGTTGTTCCAACAGGAATGACTCCTAGCCACTCAAACATGATGATAATCCTAAGTCCTTGATATGCTCCTCAAAGCAGACACCTATGGGTTCTTATTCCACGGGCAACTATCCCTCCAGGCCGAAATACATCACTGCACAATTCGCGGCTTGACAAGTCTTCAGAACCGGTTATTGATATAGTCGTTTTATGACATCCAAATTTACAACAAGGCTCCAATCTAATTGCCAAAAGCCACTTCCCTTACTGCCCATAGATAGCCAGTTCCTTCATTTCTTCCAACACTGTCTCCACCTGAGCGTCGAGCGCGCCGTTCGCATAGTCATCTCGGATACTGTCAGCAAAGTACCTTTGTACGCCTGCAAGTCTTTCGTATCCTTCTTGAGCAAAGTTAAGTTGGCAACGGATCATAGCCTCGAAGGACGGGTCAAGATAGGCTGAAGAGAGGTCAGCATAAATTCAACTCTCTCACAGCCGCAAAACAAGACGCACGGATACGAAGGTCGACCAAGATGGGCAATTCGGTGATAAGCTGGTCATTAAGGATATTGAAGATATCACGAGCCTCGTCGTGCTCGGATTGAGCCCGAGGAAGCTTGGTAGAGTCATCTGATGGCTTTTCTACGAGCTTTCTAACTTTAGCCCTTGCAGCATCATAGTCGCTCATCTACGCATCATGTCATCAGCTACGGTCACAAGCAGCCCGGGCAGCGACGAAGTACCTTGTGAGATCGCTTTGTGATAGCCGCGTCGATATTGGTGTAATAGCTGTTAAGTTTGCCGATTGGGTCAAGGACCGTCGCTCGGAATGGAGCGTCCTGTTCAATTCCATCAGACGTTGCTTGGGATAGTGTAAACAAGATGCACTTACGAGCTCACGACCAACTCCAGCATCAAGTTCGTCGACAGCAGATTTGTACGCATGACCAGCCATAGCACCCTGCGAAATAAGTGTCAGTGAATATCCGTAGCTGAACTCCGGCATAGCTTACATCGCTCGTTCGATCGGCAGAGTAGAATAGAGCAACAGTCTCGGCAATTCTAGACTGGGATGAGGCCATGGCTGTTTCCTATCATCAGCGCAACGCTTTGTTGGCTGAGGAAGCGCACTTACATCGCATGGAGTCAAGGTAAGTCTTTGCTTCTTTTTGAAGGTTCAAGGTTTCCTTCTCCATCCTAAGTTGCTTATCAGCCATCCATGCCCTTCCTTTCGTGCCAAGAAGCTAGTATCCCGACGCACGTCTTGTATCGCCCTTCTTCCTCGGCAAACTCTCGATCTATAGTTCGCTCAACCTGACCGGTCTTCTGCATAATTGACGTTCCCGCCCTAGTGGCGGCCTTCTTAAATCTGTAATATGGTTCTCAGTATCAGTATGCGAGAGGCTGATACGCAGTGATGAGCGTGGGATTGCGTGGACGTACCCTCCCCTGCCAGGTTATTAGCTTCGGGCGACTGCAACTGGAGATCGAATTGACTTACCAAGACATGATTGGGCTACTGCGCTGAATATAAGGCTAGTTAAAAGTTAATGTTATAAGGCTTGCAACAGCGAAAGTAAAGTAAGGAGTATACGGTTAAGAACAGTCCTCCACGTCGGGGCTACTCGTTGCGGCTGAGCGACGACGTCGACGGGGCAGACCGAACTACCGAAGTGAGTATGTTACATAATAGAGGCTGGCCGGGAGAAAAGCCAGAAAAAGGCGTGAGCAGAGAATTGAAGTCGGCGGTCGCCGTACCGATAGGAGCTCGCGCGTCGTCGATGACCTCTCAACGTCAAGCATATAGGGTGTCATTCGAGCTCTTACTCTCAGACTGTCCTCTCCAGAACCTATATCACGGACCTCAACGTCAACCACAGACTATACGAGTGACCGTCCAACATGTCTCGTTCATCTTACGATCGGTGAGTGTATCCCAGTACACCATCCGAGAACTGCATTGACGTCGATGGTTTAGATATCTCACCATCTTCTCTCCTGAAGGAAGGGTGCGTTGCAATTCGCTGTTTGCTGAGCGTGTTGCATAGATTTTTGGAAGGCTAACATGCGAATTGATTGCTACACTATAGCTTTATCAAGTCGGTAAGTGCTTCGTACCGTCCATTGAATTCGCATGTTGCTTACAATTCGACAGAGTATGCTTTCAAGGCCATCTCTTCAGCCGGTATCACTGCTGTGGCCATAAGAGGCAAGGACACCTCCGTGGTCATTACCCAACGGAAAGTCCCTGTGCGTGGAACATGTTCTGGAGAAAATGAGCGCATGCTAATATGACGATTACAGGACAAGCTCCTCGACCCGGAGACCATCACCCACCTGTTTCAAATCACCCCTACTATTGGATGTGTCGTGACCGGCTTGATCGGTATGTTGAACATTAGCAAAAGAATGGGATGGGGGGGACAGGAGCTGATATTATGAGGTAGCCGACGCGCGGGCGCAAGTGCAGCGAACACGATCAGAGGCTGCTCAGTTTAGGTATAAATACGGTTATGAGATTACTCCCGAATCTCGTAAGCCAGGCAGTGTACATCAGAGCTGACTCTGTTGCTAATATGAATGTAGTCGCGAAGCGTATGGCTAACATCAACCAAGTTTACACCCAACGAGCTGGCATGCGACCCCTCGGTATTTGTGCGTCTTGCGAGTCTTGTTGCTGGGAATATCAACTGAATTGTCCATGAAGCTATGATTTTGATTGGTCCCGATGACGAAAGAGGACCTCAACTGTTTAAACTTGATCCTGCGGGATATTTTACTGGCTACAAGGCCACTTCTTCAGGACAGAAGCAGACTGAAGCCGCCAACTATGTATGTCGTTTGCTAGTGTTTCCTCTAAATTTCCTAATGCGATGTAGCTCGAGAAACGATGGAAGACTTTGGAAGCTGAGAAGAAGGATTTGGATCGAGCAGGTGTGATTGAGGTTAGTGGACATTCCTTGAAGTACCTCCTGCCTTCTTTACTGATTCAGTCTTGTTATTAGATGGCTATTGAATGTCTCTCGTCAATTTGCGCAACGGATTTCAAGGCGTCTGAAATTGAAATTGGTATTTCCTCATTGTCACCGGATGAGAAGCACATTGAAGGACAGGATGGAAGGTTTAGGCAGATGGACGAGCGGGAGAGAGATGAGTGGTTGATTAGAGTTGGAGAGAAGGACTAGAAGGTTATAAATGGTCGCGGCTATGCATTTGTATACAAACTGCTTTGGGGGATAAACATAGTAGTCTCCTTCATTCATGTGTTGTATTCTCGCAGAAGATAAATAGCAATTCCTTTCAAACATCGAACCTTACCACACTTGTTTACGTATATGCACGAAGGTTGTGAACAACTATTATGCTATACATCCATTAAAGACCCAACGCTTTGCAGCAACCGATCCATCAAAGCATCATCCTCCAGTCGGATATGCATGCTAATTAAGCTGCAAATCGGCTGCATGGGCCAATTCCGAAGAATGGATTTATCACGTCGCCGGGCGTTCAACAGGTTCGGAATTGTCCGCATCGGCTCATTATTTATGGTCATCAAAAGTTGTCTTCTTTCCTCCTCCAAGAACATCTCCGTTTATTCAGACTATTGATACGTATCATCTTCAACCGACGATCTCTGTAGGAATCTTGTAACAGTTAGAATACGACGACATGGCTTCATTGACAGGATTCTCTATTCGTGCGGCGGTCGGTGCATTCGTAAGTTAACTCGTCGCCTAGGTCATCATATGGCTGACTCTCTCTATCAGTCTTGCCCAACATGCACCTCTCGCTTCATCCAGCCACGGTCCAGCTTTTTGCGATCCATCAGACAATATTCTACTCCCCCTCCCCCTAAATTTGCTGCTTCAGCAGTTGCAGGCGGTGCTAAGCCTCGAGTAACTGCTGAAGAAGCTCGTCGCGCGGTTGAGGCTGCTCGGCAAAGAATGTACAAGGAGAGGGCAAACAAGAATAGAAGTATCCTGTTATACTCTGCTGGTAGTGTGAGTAAATAATTTATCCCCAATGCTTGTACACAGCGGCGTGTAAACTGACTCAGCGTACTGATCAGCTGTTCCTTGCCCTCGGTATCACCTACGCCGCCGTTCCCCTTTACCGAGCTTTCTGCTCAGCCACTGGTTTCGCTGGCACTCCCATGACCGATACCTCACGATTCACCCCTGATCGTCTCTATGTTACCCCCGAAACTGAAGGTCGTAAGCGTATAACGGTACACTTTCAATCATCAAGCGCAGAATCTTTACCGTGGAAATTTGAGCCCGTGACCAAAAGTGTGAGGGTGCTGCCTGGTGAAACGGCATTGGCGTTCTACACAGCAAAGAACTACGGTGACAAGGATTTGATTGGTATTGCTACCTACAACATCACTCCTGACAAGGTAAATTGGTCTTTGGGATAAGTGGGTCGCATAGCTAACTCGGTACCAGATCGCCCCTTACTTCGCCAAAGTCGAATGTTTCTGCTTCGAAGAGCAGAAGATCCGAGCGGGTGAAGAAGTGGATTTGCCAGTATTTTTCTTCATCGACCGTGATATCGTCGAGGAGCCTCAGTTGGACAATTTGGACGATGTGGTTTTGAACTATACCTTCTTCCGGTGGGCCTTGTTCTTATTTTTGCGTCGTGCTATCCACTTATCTCGACTTCATCACAGTGCTCGAAGGAATGACATGGGCCACGCCGTTCCAGACGCTCCGGAGGATGTCATCCAAAAATCCCAAGGTTTTGAGAATTACGAGCTTGCGAAGAAGGCATAGAGATCTTTGTCTGAGGCATTGGTGGAAACGGTTGAAAGCATTATCTATTGCATCAGGCATATAGCATCGGGGTCGACTGTGCATTGGATCACTCCTCTTGATTTTTCAGATTGTTCCACTAATATGACATTCATTGCTATCATTACCAACGTCAAGATACCTCTTGTCGGCCTGTCAATAATCAGTAAGTCTACTTGTGCTACCTGCATCGGGAATCTATCTTTGCCAGAATCGTAGAATCTACTTTCCCCATTCACCGGAACCAAACTTCCAGATATACTTGGTAAAAACTGCTGTCTGAAATGTCCTGTGGGATTTTTTGATCTCTATAGGCCATCGCCAGGGCATAGATATAATCGGGTGGTATCTCACACCAGATTAGGGCACTGAAGTATAAACAATAATAGGTCTGTGTCGACGAGAACGGCGGAACTGTTCGTTGACTAAAAGTTCATTTCTTCGCTCAAATAACTAATATTTTGCGTGATGTGTGAGCGGAAGCAAACTGGACAAAAACATGCTTTTCCTGCTGAGAGCCCCCATCATCTGCGGGCCTCCATCATGATCCACAATCCATGACTGACCTCGGGGAAAGGAGCTCGGCGTCGGCATTTCTTCTTCAGCATGTTTCAGGAGCTCTTCAATAGTTCTTTAGCCACCTGCACAGTATTCCATCATACCTGATACGCTGACTTAATCACGACAGGAAGCAACGTCATCATCAGACTGTCCCTCTTCCATATACCAAAAGATAGATTAAACGCCGCAGTGGAGGTCCTCCAGAGAACGAAGAGTGTCGCCAATGATCGAGTGACCGAACCATCGACAGCAAGATGTATAAATACCCACGAACGCCTCACATCTTCTACTCACTCCCAACACAACCTCTACAGCTTCTATAGAAATCTCCAGTCAAAAGCTCAACAAGCATGACCACTCTTCCTCCTCCCCGACAAATCATCGTAGCTCATGGTGCCAACGGCGAGCCTCACATTATTGACGAAAAGATCCATTATCCAGCCGATTCCCCTTTCCAGGCAGCTGTCGGTTTCCTCCAACCAGAGCTCGTGGGGAAGCCGGACAAAGCTATCGAGTGGGCTAGTATCAAGCCTACGAAGGTCTCCAACGATGACGCTATTTCCTTGCGATGGCTCGGTAAGTCGACGCTATGTCCTCTGTGGCAGTTGATACTTGAGCTAACTTATGTACAGATTTTCCTCCAGGCTTCAAAAGCGACGTTCACTTCACTCAAACCATTGGTGAATGTGATCTGACTCCTATTAGATATTGCAAGCTCAAAGTTTCTCAATTAGATTATCTCATCGTCGTCCATGGTGAACTTGAAATGATCCTTCACGACGGTTCTTCGAAGACTGTCCGAGCAGGCGATGCCATTGTACAGATCGGCAATATTCATGGTTGGAACAACAACACCACCGACTGGGCTAGTGAGTCTCCTTGTGCATCGATATAGGTGATAAATAGAGGATAAGGGTGCAAAATACTGATGGTCTATATCTCAGGGTTCGCTATTGTTGTCGTCCCCTCTGAGCCTGTCAAGGTCAACGGTCGTGGCTTGGAAGAACCTCCCTTCAACGCTTATCACGCCCAGTTCTAACTTTTGAGGAGATCCAATTAGCCCACCGAATATATATGTAACTGCTATGTTTCCGCATATACTTATCATTGCCCAAGATTCAGCAATTTAAGTCCTAAACGCTTAGTATGATAAGCGATGTACCTAGGCGATCTGTGCTTCATCTTGTGAATAATTTGAAAGGTTTTACATCTAAGGATACGTGTGGCTAACAACAACGATATATGATGTTTCATGACAAGTAAATCAATAAAATATAAGGTTACACTGAGCTGACAACTATTGTATTCATCCGCCAACGGAAACAAGCATGAACCCGATATGTACAAAGAAAATCAATGATTTTTATGTCGTGCTCTTGCTGCGCTGTCGTCGTACTCTAGAGTTGTTGTAAATAATTAACTCTATTATCTGCAAAACTTGAATCTGGGTCGTCTCTTCTTGACCGCTCCCAAACGGAAGTGCCACTGTAGGAAGCATAGATTTACTTGGAGAATGTCCGAAGCTACGTATAAGGGCCGACTTGATATAAATGTCCATGCTCAAGGTAGAAGCGAAGGAAAGCTGGCGAATACAAGAAGCATTACCAAATTGTTAAGAGTTAATCTAATCGGCAATACCACTTCGGACGTGGCCGATTAGAAAAAGCGCCGGTGGCTATTTTGAGCCGGGGCCCACCGCCTCCGGAATCGATCCCTGCCCTGACAGGCATCTTCTGCTGTAGAGCATTGACTGTGCAACTCGCGAAATATTGACATCTTTTTTCCCATCCATTCTCGTCATTTGCCGTACAGATAAATGATCTGCTGTCAGAGGCACCTCCAGTGAGAGACAACATATACCTCATCTCAAGCGGCCATACAAGTATCTTTCATTTCGGCGCCACAGCACGCAACTTCGGCGAAAGACGGACACAGGCCGACAAAAGAGATCTAAGCCTTCATCTTATTCTCCTTTCACCTTACTTCGAATACCTCACATCATACACAAGCATACGAGACTGGTTATGGGAAGGAAAAAGATTGAAATTCGCCCGCTCACTGTACGTTTTCTGCCGAAGAGCAGAACTTGCGCCTAAGAAAAAAAAGGGGCTAATAGGTCATCCTCAGGACGAGCGTAACAGAAATGTTACCTTTCTCAAGGTTGGTCCACCATTCAAACATGGACTATCATCATCCGTAATGCTCCAGAGTATATACTGACCGCGAAATAGAGGAAAGCAGGTTTGATGAAGAAGGCCTGGGAATTATCGGTACTTTGTGCCGCAGATGTGTCGATCATCATATTTTCTGCGGCCGGCAAGGCGTTCGAATTCTCAAGCAAGGAGCTGGATAGTGAGATAGACAGGTATCACGATGTAAGCTACCAGAGGATATCGTTTCGTTGGGTGAGAAAGGAGGCTGATGAGATAATAGTATGAAGGGATGATTGAGAGGAGACGGGCGGCAGAGTTTGCAGCAATGGCGCTGGCGGGAGAGGATGATGATGATGATGAAGATGATGATACTTCAAGGAGAGGTTCTGCGTCCAAAAGCAAGGCGGCGGCTGCGGCAAACGGCAACCCTCCTCCTACTAGGAGTCTCAAAGGGAAGGAAACGTTCAAGCACCGAACAGTACGGCCAGGTGAAGACAGGAAGAGGAAAAGACAGGACAAGAAACAGCGACGTAAAAGTGAACCAAGCGAGAAGAGGAGTTTCATCGATGAGATCATGAGTGGAGGCGAGTCTGATAGTGAAGAAGAAGAGAAGCCCAGACGACGGTCAAATGCAGAACATGGGAATGGGAAGCGTATGAGTAGTTTGAGGGAAGAGGACGAGTTGGCTGATGACGTGCCCCACGTAAGTGTGCTCTGATGTATAACATTCATAGTTCTGACTTTATCTTCAGGCATCAAGACAATCTCTCGATGGATTACAATACGCACTCAGTATGCACGCCTCTCAACCATCATTCGAACGCTTTGCATCTCGTCATCGATCTCCTCACGCCGAATTTCTAGCTCCTGCCGCTTCATCCTCCCAAACACCGCTTACAACTCCCACAATCCATCGTCACCCATCAGACACCATTCCATACCCAATGACCAACTCTCTTGCCGCTGCTCCGATGCAAGCATCTTTAGGTGTCCCACAGCTCGGTGTTCATCCTTCCTATTCTCACAATCCTAACGGTCATCCCGGTTATCTTGGTTACCCCAAGTCTCTTTTGGGGATGCAAGCGTCATATCTACCTCGTCAACCATTTGCTGACGCACCTCAGCCTTCACCATACTACGGTGCTCAGGGCCCAGGGTCTCATCCCGGTGGGCCTCCTCAACCCGGCCTTCCAACGCAGATGCCTGGGGGACAGCCTATTCAATGGGATCAAAATCTCCTCGCTCGTTATGCCGAGTTTCAACTCCAGCAGAATCACCAGCGTCAGCAACGCATACTCTTAGAGAGACAACGACAACAACTGGCAGAGCTGGGTGTACCTCTTGACGAGAAGAATTTGTTGGACGAGATCTTTGGAGGGGTAGGAGCCAGCCGGTCGGTGAGTGGAGGTGCAGATCCAAGTGGGGCAGGTCCGGGGTCAGCGCTTCTTACCGGACTTGGCAATACTGCCTCTGAAGGGAGAGAAGAAGGGAATAGCCTAGAGTTCATCTGGCCATTGGGTAATAATGCCGCTGCTGCTGCGCCAATTAGCGATGAAGATCGAAACGACGTTTCTTCCCGTTCTGTTATTTCTGCTGGCCATCACCAGGCGGCTTATGGATATGGAAAGCCGCATGTTCAGCAGCAAAAGACGGGTTGGGGGTTTGATGGGGCCGGCTTTGAATCAATGGAGGAAGTGGCCAGCGGGAGTGGAGTGGGTTTACCAAGTCCTGTTTCAGCAGGTGCTGGCGGGGGCAGGAAGTAGATGAGGCGACGATGATCGAGAAGGCAAGAATCTAATCATGCGTTTGATATGGTATGGCCGTCGCATACTAGAAAATTTCTTCTAATTCACTGAAAAAAATAGCTTGCGTCGAAAGAAGCGCTTTTGTAACTAGTCAGTCTGCCTTTTACCAACAGTTTCTTTTTCACTCGATTCGTTTTCCGTTTCTCGTTGGAATTAGGACTAAAATCAGAGCTCCTTTTACGGCAGTGTAGCGTCTTTATATCATGTATTCTGCTTGTATCTTTGATCTGTGCATGCGAAGATAAAATTGTCAAATGTACAAGGTGGATTGCAGATGTGGTGCTGAGGGAACTTGAGGGTTCATTCAGTATGGTCGGCTGAACACGAGGACCACATCATCCTCGTCGTCGCTGTCCTCCCCTTCCGTCGAGCTTTCACGGTCATCTTCAGAGTCGTCTTTGATCGAAGAGGGCTATCTAAAAAGTAAGTGATTCCATATACTACTAATGCATCACAAAACTCACCTTGCTGTTCATATAATGACATGCAAAGTGATACGCATCTCTCTGCATATCCTCCACTGATTTGGAATCCAGACTTTTTCCACTGATAGATACCCCCGACATGGTCTTATACAGTCCCATGGCCCGTCTGAGGGTGACGATTCTTCGTTCGGGAGTTGGTGGTGAGGGAGTTTGGAGTGGGAGTACCGATAATGGGATGCCGTCAAAGTGGGTGATGGAACGTTTACGTTTTCCTTTCAACGTGTGGGGCATGAGAGAGGATAGAGTAGGCAGACGATTGGGCTAAGGACTCCTTGTTAGAATGCCCCTTGAGCAACCGGGGGGGGGACAAACAAACGTACGGCCGATGAAGAAGGCGTTTCGGTGCACATTGATTTCCGGCATTCTGATAATAGAAAAGTGACAACCTTGATCAAAGCCGGTCGAGATGTTTGAATGATCGTGAGGATATGGATAAGCTGGCTTGTTGTAGGTGACAAATGTATAGCGTGCGACGATGAGGCCAGGAAAGACGATGTACTAGCAGACATGGTCAAGTGCGTGGGTGAAATTTCGTGAGGCGTGTGAGTATCATCAAATTGTCAGTGTAGATATATACAGCCAAAGTCATGCACATTCATAATAACCCAAGCCATTTCGGATACATGTTTACAGCAAGTTGAGTGGATGATGAGTAGCAAGTGAAGGGTGTTTTCCTTCAATGATCAATCAATTCATGAATCAGCTTCGCATGCTCGTCCGCCTGTCGTTGCGGATAACGGCGGCTGTGCCGATGATGCCCGACGGGATATTCTTTTCTGATGAAATGTTGCTCCAACGACCGCAATAGTTGAATAATTGTTGCAAGATCATGACGCGCTCACTGCACGCCTCGACGAAGAGATACCGATACCCAATCAAAGGCTGCAGATCTTGTGAAAAGGGAAACAGAACTTGTTGGGAATTCGGTTGCGAGACTTTTTACAACTTTTATATTTTTTTACCTGCCGCCAGAGCAACAAGCGCAGCTCGGAGATCGCGACAAAGTTTCGCCAGGCACAGGGCTTAACATTGGGGACCCGCCAAAACAGCAAGCGGCAAGACTTAATTACCACTTCAGGAAGTTATTTACCTGTATTTAATAATGCGTACCCGTTTTTTTAAGGTTTGAGCATTCGTTTACCGTCTCGGCACTCTTTCACGCATATCAAAGATCCGCCACTATCCCCTTTGTAAACTTTCAACTTTGATTCCTCATTTTCACTTCCTTTTCCCTCAAGTATATCAACAGGTGTATGCCTGCACACTCCTTCGCTCCTTCCACCGATACTACTGCTTTCCCTTCCTCCATCGAGACATCATCCACATCAGGCTCTCTACCTTTTCCTCTCTTGTCGTCGCTGAGACACCGGCCGTCAGGTAGGATCCCGAAAACAGCAGCTTCACGAAAATCTCCCACCACGAGCGCCATGTTCTCTACGCGCAAGTACACGCCTTTACCCACGAGTGCCAACGGCCCTGCAAGGAAACGCGCCGGTGCCGGTGTGACGACATGGAAGCGATGGGCTTTACTCGTCACGATCGGCGTGGCCGTGATCTTCTTGGTATTTAACCGCGCTAGTGGCGGATCTGACGAACAGCAGATCTACAATGAAGACAGTGAGCCAAGCCATCACCGATGACTTGCTGAATTGCTGATTTATAACAGACACCTACACACCCTCGCTGGACGAGGATGTCGTGGGAGGGGGCGACCCGATTGACTACAGCTCTCCTCCCTTCCGTCCTGAAGACTCTGATGTGGCTCAGCCATTGGACCATGAAGGCGACGGCGGAGATGAGGGCATGGACGGTAGCCTCGACACGCTTCCCGTTGGCGACGGCGGCGACAACGACGACAACACTTCCAACCCGCATGACCCTACTTCCAGCGAAGCGCAGGATGCTTCTGAAGCCGAGGCCGACTTTTCCGAGTCCGCGTCCGAGGTGGAGTCTCCTTTCCCTGGATCGTTTGAGCAAGACCCCGACCCGGCTTCGACCACGGCCTGTACCGAGCCCGTGTCGTCTGACAAGCCTCTTGTGCAGTACGCGCTCACGATCGACGCTGGTTCCACCGGTTCAAGGATCCATGTGTACAAATTCAACAACTGCGGACCTTCGCCCCAGCTCGAGTACGAGACGTTTATGGCCGTCAAGCCGGGACTTTCGGCCTATGCCCGTGACCCGACTGCTGCCGCTGCTTCGCTTGACCCCTTGCTCGAGGAGGCTTACAGGGTCGTTCCCGAGAGCTTGCGAAAGTGTACACCGGTCGAGGTCAAGGCGACGGCCGGTCTGAGGTTGCTCGGCCAGCAGGAAAGTGTGGCGATCCTGGATGAGGTCAGGAACAGGCTGGAGACCAACTGGGACTTTACGGTCGGTGGCGAGAAGGCTGTCGAGATTATGGACGGCAAGGATGAAGGCGAGTTGTTTATCCTGATTGATGACAGGGGGAGAGTTGACGTTGCGTTATCTAGGTGTCTACGCGTGGATCACTGCCAACTATCTGCTCAACAAGATTGGTGAAGGCGCGGAATCTGACGACACGCTTGCCGTCATGGACCTCGGCGGTGCATCCACCCAAATCGTCTTTGAGCCCAAGTTTGCGGCGGACTCTGAGCAGGCGCTGGCCGAGGGCGAGCACAAGTACGAACTGACCTTTGGCGGCAAGGACTTTACGCTCTACCAGCACTCTTACCTCGGCTATGGTCTCATGCGCGCGAGGCGTAGTGTGCACAATCTCGTCGCGTTCACGTGGAGCTTTGGGCAGGGTGAAGTCGAGTGGGAGAACTTGAGCGAGGAGGTAGAGGTGCCGAACCCTTGTTTGTCAAAAGGGTCCACGCGGAGAGTCGCGCTTGATCCCCCTGGGCGGCAGACGGTGAACGTTACGATGCACGGTGGGAACGGGAATTTTGAGGCGTGCAACAGGGTCGTCGAGTTGGTCATGGCCAAGGACGCGTAGGTCGTGTTGTATATATGATAAACAAAACTGACTTGTGTGAATAGTATTTGTGAAGTCAAGCCTTGCTCTTTCAACGGTGTCTACCAACCGTCGCTTCTCGATACATTCCCCCGTGGGCAACTGCTCGCCCTTTCCTACTTTACGGACCGCATCAAGCCTCTTCTCCCTTCTTCTTCGACGACCTCGACCCTCTCCATCTCTGAGCTGACGTCCATGGCCAAGGACGTGTGCGCCGGTCCTGAAGTCTGGGCCGAGCGATGGGGCAGCGACGCGGCGGCGATGGAAGAGCTTGCCGGCAGGCCCGAGTACTGCCTCGATTTGACGTTTATGAACGCCTTGCTCGGTCTCGGCTACGAGCTTTCGCCCGAGAGGGAGTTGATGGTGGAGAAGCAGTTGAGGGGCGTAGAGCTTGGCTGGGCGCTGGGTGCGGGTCTGGCGTTGGTGGAGAAGGCAGAGTTGACGTGTACTGCGTAAAAGGTGGAGTTTTTTTTTTCAACGAGGGGTGATATAGAAGGGAGGAGATATAGAGGGGATAGAGTGGATGGAAAAAAGGTCAGATGTGGGCCCACAGTCTTTTGTAAAAAGCAGTTTAGGTTTAGATAATGCAATCCCTTGACATCTCGTAGCTTGTACATTGGTTCCTTTACTGCGCGACTCGTGTAAATTGCTACAAGGAAACGGCCATCTACCCAAGACGGATACCCAAAGCCAGCCCGGCGAGGAAGCTCGCTCGCTCTGCAACCAGTCAGCGCGTGGATCTATCACCGCGTGGATCTATCACCGGGGAAACGACGTACGCTGAAAGTCGGCGGTCAAAAAGTCGACGAGCCTGGCCCAGAGACGACCGACAGTGGGGCCCTTGTAGCCTCCGGTAGGCGTCTTGGTGCCAAAGGCCGAATCGTAGCGCGCGCCGATCCTGGCCCAGTCGACCTGGACATACGACTTGGTGGAGAGGTACTGATCCGCACCGTGTCAGCTGGGCAGCACGCGTGGACGACGGACTCGGGTTACCTGCAGGAAGACAAAGGCGCCGCCGAGCAAGAACGCGAGCGCCTTTGCGCCCTTTTTGATAAATACGCCGGCGCAGATGCCGCAGACGGCGCCGAAGCTGAGCTGGTAGGCGCTGACGACGCTCCTGGGCTGGGTGGGTGTGCGCGGGGTGCGTGGCTCGCCGGCGACGGGGGGGGCGTTGGCGATGCCGGCGGAGGTGGCGCTCGTGCAGTGGGCGCGGCGGGGGGCGAGGGCGAAGGCGAGGGTGGTGAGGGTGAGGGAGGCGGCGATGCCGAGGCCGAGGGGGGAGGGGCGGGGGAGGGGGCGGGGGGAGACGGAAAAGTGGAAGGAGCGGGCGAGGGGGCGGAGGGGGGAGGGGCGGA
>NC_009178.1:265765-305765 GCF_000149385.1 Cryptococcus deneoformans B-3501A
GCTGGATAATTAATAGATGACGCAATGCGGAGATCGCCGCCTCTTTGCCCTTAATTATCACGGCGCGATCCAGACACCTCCCCCCACTGACCCAAATGCTGCCCCCGCGCACAGACCCGCCCCCCGCCCAGCACTCGGACGATGCCGTCCGCCTCACCGACGACGACGCCGCCTCCGCCCGCCTGTGCGTCCCCCCCTGTCACTGCCCGTCGCGCTGACCACACGCAGCTCGGCAGCACAGGTCGGCTACCTCCAAGACCCCTTTGCGTCGCTGCTCTACAGGCCGCCGATGCCCCAGCCGGGCGCATTCGCTCCGCAGGCCGTGGGCAGGGCGCGCAAGCCGCCCCTGATCAATGTCGGCACACACCACCGCACATGGGGCATCGACCGCCTCGTCGACCGCTTCCTGCAGCGCGGCGGGAAGCAGGTCGTCAGTCTCGGTGCCGGGAGCGACACGCGGTTCTGGAGACTCATGGTAAGGCCGTCGTGTCCTGCAAAGACGAGTGTTCATACGGTGTAACAGTCTCGCGCGACGCCGCCGGATCTAGCGAGATACGTAGAGATTGATTTCCCGCACCTCACGTCGCCTAAAGCACAACGTATCGCCCGGCACCGCAAACTGTACCAGTACCTCGGCCCCTCTTCAACTGCCATGCCGCCGCCCGGACACCCGTACACGGTCTCCAAAGGCGGCACACAACTCTCTTCCCCCCTCTATACCCTCCTCCCGCTCGACCTCCGCCCCTCGCCCTCCGAACCAGCCTCTTCCATATCCGCCATCCTCTCGCACCATGTCCTCCCCCAACTCGATCCCCGTCTCCCCACCCTTTTCCTCGCAGAGTGTCTTTTCCCATACATGTCCCCCGAGGACTCGCGGGAGATTATAAAGTGGTTTGGGGAGACGTTTTGTAGTTGTATGGGTGTCGTTTATGAAATGGTCGGCCTCGATGATAGTTTTGGAAACGTCATGAAGAGAAATCTAGCCGTGAGTCGGTCTTTTCTTTTTTTATTGTTGTCGCAACCACCCAACGTCCTTCCCAGGTGCGCAACCTGTCCATCCCGGGGTCCATATTCTCAACGCCGGAATCGCAAGCTGGCAGGTTCACTTCGCCCATGCTGCAGGGCGGCAAGTTTGATAGCGCAGGTGCGAAAACCCTATGGCAGATTAGAGAGGAAGACGTCGGTCCCGAGGAACTCCAGCGGTAGGTCTTGTCGTCTCGACACACATTGTCACTGACATTCCGGCGCAGGATATCAAAGCTGGAGATTCTCGATGAGATTGAAGAGCTGCGGCTGGTCCTTGAACATTACGTGATCGCCTGGGGCACAAAGGGCGAATGTATGAGTTCCATATCTCTGTAAATGTAGTAATCTGCGGCATCATGTTACAAGGCTGGCACATGCAAAAGACACGGAAAAGAAACCCGCAAACAAAAGGTACATTGATTAAAAAGTCTCTTCTTCACCCTCAACAGGCTGCTCCTCGATGAAATCTTCTTCCTGGGGAACCTGATACAGCATTAATGGTCAGCTTGCACAACCTATCAAAAAAACAACATACCTCGAAACCTTCAATGGTCGCATAGAGAATATCCTGGATCTTGGTCATCACATCAGACTCCTCTGGCGTGATACCCTCAACAGCTAATCGCTCTTGCACAATGAGCTCAATGTTTCTCAGCTCTAATCAAATCACCATTGATCAGCAGTCTCTTATGAAGGAACAAAAACCTCACTGTCAAAGTAGAAATCCCTCTCCTTCAACAACCCTTCACTATGCGCCTCAATCTCCGCTACTCTTGCTTGCATAGCAGCGACCTGTGCTGAATTCGCTTGTTGGCTCGCTGAAGAGACGGTCCTAGAACCGGCCATGGCGGGCGCTGGACGGGTACGTGCGGCGGTGGGTCGAGATGTGGAAGCCCTCACGCCGGCGATATGGCCACCGCTGTATCCGGGAAAATCAGTCCATGACCAGTGAGTCTGTGTACGACACTGGGGGAAAAACGCACGCTCGGGCTTGGGCATCGTAGCCTTCTCCACGGGAATGCATATCCCAGTACTTTTTCATCCACTGAAGGAACTCGAGGTTATCTTGCATTTTGCACCTAGAAATACCACCGCCTTTGTCAGACCGTCGTGTAAACTAGCGGGGACACGAAACCCCATCCACATACTTGATGAGCCTGTCCACCGGTATAGGCTTTTAAAATCACACACATCGTCAGCATATCAAAAAAGAAGGGGGCAACAACCAAACCCACCTTTTCAATCTTGTGCCTTGTAAACGCTTTTTGTAAAATCTTGAAATTATCCAAATACTCATACTCCATCCTCGCGTTAAACTTGACCCGGCTCATTGGCAAATCGCCATAGATGGAATCGATAATCTGGCAGTAGACACTGCCCGTACCGCATTGCTCGAGCTTGGTGACGACTGTAGGCGCGAGCAGGTCGTTGAGCCAGGCAAGGAGCTCGCCTCGTGCTGTAGTAACAAAAGTGTGGGGTTTACGTTAGCTCAAGTCAAAGTCAATGCAGGGAGACGTAAAAGGCAGAGATTTGAAAAAGAGGGGGAAAAGCGTTGATACGCACATTCGCCAACGTAGACAGACATTTGTGTTTCGTTTTGGGGAAAAGGGACAAGAAAGGTGAGCAGGAGACGTATCGCAGCCAAGAACAAACAACGAAAACAAGTCAACGCGCTTGGACGCGCATTGTTATGTAATCATCTGTCGCTTGTACTTGTACAACCTCTTGCATGCATTCAACAAAAAATAATACAAACAAGGTATTTTCGCCACCATCAAGACGCTCAACTCCCGACACACACATCTTATCCAAGAATCTTGGTAACGACACCCAGTACCTTGGTTTTCGCCTCTCTCAACAATATCAATTGCCCCTCCTTGACAAATTCGGATTGGTTGATGAACTCAAAGACCACCTTGGCCCTGTCTCCAGTCCTGATGAGACCTGAAGGATGGTCTAAAGATTTTATTCGGACGGTTTGCTGATGTTACAGTATGTATTTAGCTAAATGAGGATCATGGAGGGGAAAAAAAGACGTACGCGAATGGCACCGCAGTGCATCATTGCTTGATAGTTGGGCTGGATGGTGGATGAATGATGCAGGACCATGACCATTCCCTCAAACCTCTTTACCGCTAAAATCCCAATGTCAGCCCATCCTTTTTTTTGGATCCTTTATTTTTATTACCTTTGGGAGGTGTATCCGTCTTGGCAATCAAGACCATCCCCTTCCTCACTTGTGATCTCCTTATACGCTTGAGTGCAAATGATACGCTCTGTCCAGCTTCTCCGCTCGTAACGGACGCACGCTTTCGTTGGATAGTCTTGACAGCGGTAGGGATGAACTGGCCTACAGAGTCAGGGCCAAGAAGAACGGGGTCGTTGGCTGCACCAGAATAAAAGCGTTAGAAGCCTCGAAACAGTTCAAGAAAGAAAACGAGCATTGGCTTACCGTGTATAGCCCCGGCAGTGATAACACCGCTCTACTCACTCATCAGCATTTGATTATAGACACAGTGCGACTCACAACTACAGTACCCACAAACGGTACCGAGAACGTATCACTGATCTGAAACTCGAATGGCGCGTCCACCACATATCTGTCATCGCTCTGAGAGCTAGGAAGACAGTTGAGGAATGTCCTAAGGAGCGGTAGGTTTTGACCGGTGACGTTGGAGACCATAAAGATCGGGCAAAGACGACCAGCCGTGGAGCCTGAATCAAGAGGCTTGCCAAGGTACCGAGCACAGTCCACTGCCTCCTGCGGGCTGTTGACGAATACAGGGACTCGTCTACAGCCAGGACTCTTCAGGACCTTGGTAAGCATGGTGACTGTTTGTTCGAGAATGTTCGGAGGGGTCATATCAATCTGTAGGAGAAGTGTTGTAAGTATGAAGCATCGGCATAATAAAAGAACTACTCTTACTTTGGTGACGCAAACCGCTATAGGGACATTGAGGGCAAGTGCCACACCGAGATGTTCCTAACACCTAGATGTCAATTGCTGCTTGGATAACAAATAGTCGTATACTCACTTTGGACATGCCTATCAGCCCAGCATTACCCCCTACCATCAACATGACATAGTCCGGCGCACATCCACTCAGACCATATAGCGTTGTCTTGAAATACCTATTTGGCATGTAAGAATTCTGTCCATCTGCACAAACGTGTGTTATGCTTACCGTTCATGGCCTGCGAGGTCGATGAAGCTTACCACCTTGGCCGCACGCTTGCAGATATCCTCCCACCCCAACTTTTCTCGCTTGGCTACAGACAGGGGGTGGTGCGGATCTGAAGAGTCTGTTATATGTGTGGAGGGGACTACTGATTCACCTTGCGGCGAGAAGCCGAGGATCTATATTTTGATGGAGAATTAGTAGCACTCATTGATGAAAAGTGGGAAAAAGACTCGCCTCGCCGCCCACAGAACTGGTTCTGCCGGTTTCGACCTCGTGTGGATGTCTGAACAGCGCCACCCTCGCTTTACCTCTCCCATCATCCAGCCCACCTCGCGTTAACACCCCTAAAGTAGTACTCTTGCCCGCATCTACGTTTCCGACAACCGCCACCCTGACCTCCATGATTTCCTCTACGCCTCTTGGAGTTAACCGGATAAGCCAGCATCCATAAGGGCCTTCCTTTCGATCGGCATCTGCAGCCTTATACAGCTCAATGAGATCGGCCTGCAGTGCCCCGCACGCAGTTCTTAATCGTTCAATGGATGCGGAAAGGGACTTGGAAGTGAGTGCTTTGCCTATTGTAGATGCTGACTCGGTTTGGGAAGGATTGTATTGGGATACCGGATCCGGATGCGCACCCAGAGCTATCAAGTATTCTCCGTGGCCCTTTAGAAGGTAGAGGGCTAACCGAGACTGAAGCTCATCTGAGCTTCCATCAGAAACTACTAGATCCTATCGATGTAAGCGTGGTCCCCAGCGGTAATTAGCTTACCTCGAGAGGAACGTCTGGCTGCTCGTCCTCGTCCACCTTTACTTCGATAATTGGCTCCTTTGCTTCTTTCTTCACGGGTATCTTCCCATGATGCCTGGCCAGCTCGGCAGCATGATGCTGTTCTCGAGCTCTATCGACAGCTTCCTTTTGTTTATCATGAGAGAATGCCTCAATCTCGGCTTGGAACGATTTGAGAGTTGTCATTGCCGATAGCTGTTACGTGTTACAAACGTTCTTCGCGTGCGGATAGAGATAAGTCGTGTTCCGTTGATAATTTAGTGCCGGTGTTCGTTTCTTTATGTCGGTTTCTGAGGGTTTTTCGGGGAATGGCAGTAGGGGAAATTATCGAGTCGATGAATGCGAGTCAAAAATGGGCAGAACTGGTATTTTGAACGGGAAAGTGTATGTATGCGACGAATCGGGAGGCCGATTCTTCAAAGAGATGGGATTCTTTGAGTGGCGGCGGAGCCCCATACTCAATGCTGGATTATGGGTCGTCTGTCCGGCAATTCTCTATGCATGTATGTCTTCACTCATATGGACAGTGTGCGGCATGTGGGGGACACAGAAGCCGTATAACACTAGAGTACATGCATGCCCAAGTATAGCCTAATGGACTCCACTACGTACAGAGTTCGATTCCATAGATAGGACTTGTGATTGCGTCACGACTCGAGTGGCTCCGGAAGTGAATCGCGAAGATGTCATAATCCGCTCTATCCACAAGTGCTATAACCCGCATTCCGACCACCTTGTTCCAGCAACGATATGTCAAGTCAAACGAAAGATACACCTCCAGGCCTAGCAAGGCAGAACTCTTCATTCTCAAATCTCATGACTCTCAATCTCGATCGCTATGGCGAGGATTGGGCGGGCGCACTTACCCTTCTCGGTGGGTTTTGCATAGCTAAACCACGGAACGAACTATGTTAACCGCCAGGAAAGATGTGATCGAAACTTTTTTCGATTCAAGGCTAGATCTTTTCAATCGGAGACTTAGAGCCCAATCTAATAGGCTGAAATCTCGGGCAGCAGAGATGTTGCCCAAGCAGCTACGTACGCCAAAGGGAGGTGGTATACTCTTGTTGGATGACGAAGACGAAGGTGAGAGCAAAGAAACTGGAAAGAATAAAAGTAGAAGCGAGAAGTACAAGAATGATGTGGAGAGAGAAGTGGAAAGGATCAAGATCAAGGTTGGCACGAGCCCTTCTGCGTCGGGGGTGAAGCTGACAGCATGAGTGCAGTTAGCCGCTAAGGTCACTCATCTGTCAGGGACATGGAAATCAGAGCAAGTGGTACGAACTAAGGACAAAGTTTGTAAGTGGCTCTGGGAGTTTATCACCACGCAAGTAAGTCTGACATAACGACAGCTTTCCTTTTCGGTGTGCTCGCTCTTGCCTTTACATGTTTACTGTATGGAATGGCTCCTGAGTGGTTCCCGGTTGCCTATACTGTCCAAGCCGCTTTCTACATGCCCATTAGAATCTATACCTATCACCGTAAAGCGTGGCATTATTTCTTGTTTGGTGAGTTTGGTCTTTCTTGGATGTTTCCTCCTCTACCTGTTTTATCAGCCCGACTGACCGTAAGCAGACTTATGCTACTTTGTAAACGCCCTTGACCTCCTGTGGATCTGGGTTTTCCCCTCTTCTACTTTTCTTTTCATCTGCTGCTACCTCTTGACTCTCGGTAAGACTCCTCGATGGCTGCCTCCACATAACCTGATTCTCCGTAGGACCTCTGGCTAGCGCCATCATCACATGGCGAAACTCACTCGTTTTCCACTCGCTCGACAAGGTCACTTCTATCTTCATCCATATCTATCCCCCTATTGTACTCACAGTCATTCGACATGTGATACCCAATGCCGAGGAGAAGTACTCTGGATTGAAGCATGTGGGAGAGTACAAGTGGTACACTATGATCTTGTTGAGCAGTGTGCCTTGTGAGTCATGGAGTAGCCTTGAAAGAGTATAGCTGACCAATTAATCAAGACATTTTGTGGCAGGCCGCTTATTACAAGTTTATCTCCGTTGATCGAAAGTCCAAGATTGAATCAGGAGAAAGACAGAATAGCTTCCACTAGTGAATGTTTTTCTTTCACCTTACCTTTTAAGCATACTGATTGTCTCAATAGCATGCTCAACGACAAACGTGGTCCCATCGGCAAAGCCCTGCAAGGCATCCGTCCTGAACATCGCGAATTATGGTTCATCTTCGGTCAACTCATCTATTCTATCATCTTCATGATCCCGCCATCAACCTTCCTTATCCACTCTCCCACTTCATCAAGCATCTTTCTCATCATTATCTTTACCGTCTCTGCTTGGAACGGAGCCACTTTCTACGTAGAGGTCTTTGGAAGGAAGTTTGAAAGGGAATTAGAGAAGCTGAGGAAGGAGATGGAAGTTGTCAGTGCGACGATGACGCCCTCTACCAGTGGGACTGGCACATCACCAGCTGTTGAAGATGCTGCTGCCTCTTCTCCTCTATCCTCTGCAGAGCAACTCAATGACGAGGAGGATGATCTGAACGACAGTCCTCTGGTTTTGCCTGATGCAGGAAAGATAGAAGCCTCGAAAGAGGCGCAAGTACCTGATTTAAATCTGGGGAAAGCGGTTGAGGAAGTCGATAGTGAGCTCGAGGGTCAGGCAACAATCAGACAAAGGAAGAACGTCTAGAGTAGTGGGCCACAGACTCATTCTGAGGAAGAACCTTTGGTGGATGTTTCAGAATTTAGGATTTGGAAATGGGTAGAGCGAAAAGCTCTGAATTTCGGTTTTTATACAGTTTGCTTACTACCAAGATCATGTCTATGGTTTACATGTCAGCACTTCTTCTTTCTCAATTAAGCTGGATCCCATGTTCGTCGAATATCTCTTCAACTCTACTAAAGCAAAAACGTCGTGTACTATGAACCAAAATGTACATTGTCAGAATATCCCACTTGAAAGCAGATGTGGAATGTCTTCAGGAGGAAAACGAATTGTCAGACGCCACGAGGCAACTCAATGCATTTCAAGGAATCATGCTACTTGATTATTAATCATCAGAGTCGCTACCTTCTCGTCCATGGCAGAGAAATTTGGACAAGATCCTCTTGGCCCGCTCGGACCCTGACGTTTGAGGTTGAGTGCTATCAATCGCGCGACTGTGGCTCAATCTAGAATGTGTATTACTGCTTACTTCTCTGCCGACTCTATGACCTGTCCAAGAGGAAGGTTGAGCCATCGAGCTGCTTCCCTCCTGGGACCCTGCGAAACCGTCATCAAATGTGTCCATATTACCCCCATTTTTTGTTGTGAGCCTAGCAATTGCATTTGACGAACTAGCAGTACTCGTAATACCAGCTGGCCCAGTTGAAGCATCCCAGGAGGAGTCTTCATAAGAAGGAAGAGTGGCGGCCTCTGGATCGATGTATTGTTGATGAACACTGATCCCTGGAAAGCGAGGAGCCTGGGATACAACATTCCTCTTTTTGATATCTTGCAGGATGGTAGGGGTACATGAAGGAGGACCGTTCAGAGATTTTGAGTCGATTTCTCCAGTTGCAAGAGCGTCTTTCCAAGTATAATTGTCCCAGCCGTGGACAGCGGAGACAAGAGGTGTCAAATGTGAACCTCCGTTACGGGCGGTTATGATATCAAGTTCTCGTTGTACCAAGGCACTTACGTATCTCGAGCAGGCCTCTGATTTGGTTCCCAAGTCATTGGACCACCCTTCTCGGTTTGAGCAAATGGCATCACTGATTTCTAGCGAACGGAATTGGTCTTTATCAAAGTTTTCGAATGCTGAAAGCGCACTGCCAATAGTTTGAATTAGATATCGATGGGCCTCTCCATCCTCAGTATCGAAAAAAGCATAGACTTCTGATGACGTTTTAGTCAGAGCGTTCTTTTCTTTAGGCAATGCCAGAACACAATGAATTGTGGGTATACCAGATTTGGAGTAATCCGTGTGTATTAAAACGTGAGCGATTCCCACTGGATGAGACCTGTTACTACACATGTAAGACGGCTCTTCCTTCACCCGGACAATTGCAGTCTCCGGATTGAAGGACTTGTTCGTAACTGACATTGTCTTTTGATCTTTCTAGGCCATGCGCATACATATGACCCAAGTCATCTTCCTTGACTATTGCTAAGCGAGGGCACTCTGGGCTGTACCCTCCGCTCTTTTCATATGTCGCCAGTCCATGGCGAAGTTCATTGGCAAGAACAGAAGACCACAAAGATACCGATCTTTGGAGATCGTAGCTTGGATCCTGTCGAGTGAATCAGTATAAAACGCGTATTATCGGGGGAGTCGCAATGCTCACAAGGCCAGTGACTTGACGATGACTGATGATCCATTCGGCTGCCTTTTTAGTAGCCTCATCCCACCAATGCGGGTTAGGGTTTTCTTGATGTATGTATTAGCTCCTGCTCTGTCTGTGCTCTGGAATGCGTTTTCCAGAGAACAATGCTTTGTAGACCGGCCGACGATCTTCGTCATTGGTCAGACCAGGCGCCACAACGAACCAGGCATTAGAACCATTTTCCACCGGTCGGTAAGAGTAGTCAATCTTTGACTCGTACAGTTCTTCCTTGATCAAGGGATCAGCCGGTTCCCCTGTAAATGCGTCCCGCCATTTGCGTTCAGACACCCTGCCTGAAGGAATATCGTTGTTAGACGATAGTCTAGGGGGGCCGTCGAGGCCTGTTACACTTAGCGGCCTGTAAAAGGCTATCAGCGATGATAGTGGCGAGAATGATTTGTCTTACTCGGACTTAGTAGCCCTGGACCGTGATGACTGTCAGCTTTGTCTACTGAGAGTCGATGACGATCAATCTCCTTACTGTTTGCCTTTGGCATGCTCCGACAAGGACATTGTTAGCTGCAAAAGTTTGGTGGCAAATGGTGTGGATAAGTATGGGATGTTACGAACACAGGAATTCGAAGTTGTTTTGTAGATTTATGGCTTATGGATCTGGAGATTTGTAGATTGGAGTGTTTGTTAGGCTATATGGAGAGTGATGTGAGGCATTCTGGAAAATTGCGGACCTGCTAAAGTGTAAAATATGATACAAACTAGGTAGAAGCTCGTCATCCTTTGTTAATGCAGTCATAGGCTTCCACAGAACAACTGGATATCGTTTAAGATCATCTTGAAAGGATTAGTCGTCCAAGCGTAGTTAGTCTTTATCTCGCTTCTGGTCACCATTTTGCACGTCAGAGGAACCAACCATTGTTGTTACTCAAATGTCTCTCACCTGCCCCGTTTACCTGTTTTATCATGTGTTGGAACTTGGAAGCAATTCTGCGGCTAAAGGAAGGATCGGACGATGAAAGGTGCGGAGCCAGTAGTCGAATGCCCAAGGAAGGAGGAATCCTTTCGAGCTTAAATCATACAGCAAGAGACGCGTGAACCCAAGTACGTTATTCTGGCAGCCTTGAGGTATAACTTACAGAACCTTGAATTGAAATCTAGGTAGAGTATACCCCATATAATTGTTTTGGAACCAGCCGGCCGTGAGCATGAACAGTTTAGGCTTTTGATGATCCCTTTGGGTAATTAGTAGGGTTTGTGGGCCAGAGAAAAGGAAACCAGCAAGAAGACACTAAATGGAAGTGAGCAAGAGTGAAAAAGCAGCCTTCGTTGAATAATTGGCGTACCTGTTGCTTCTAGATGCCGCCACTACTTCCCTTCCAAAGACTTTGCCTTGACCATCTTTCCTTTCGATGCAGTATGTGCATAGCATCCAAAGCCCAATGTACAATGAGTTACAACAGATTACGGACTCATTACCTGAACGCATGACCGCCCTCCATCATCCGACCTTCAAAGACATTACGACTGAACAGCACTTTGTGGGGTGATCGTCGTCCTTGGCGACAAGAAATCATCTCCATGGGGGGCTGACGTAGGTGATCCGGACCCAAATGGACGTTCTTGCTCCAACTGACGTTCTTGCTGATGGCGATGAGCAAGCTCTCGACGTTCGAGGAGTTGAGCAAAGGTTTTGCGATGGAAATAGTTCATCGCGAGAACAGCGTGCCGTCCAACCTTAATAGATGGTTAGCGTCTCATAATTCCCTATTTGTGATAGCAACTTACGGGATACTGCTGCAGATTCAGCAGCAGCTCTACCGTGTTTTCCCTCACACCAAGCCACTGATGGAATAGGCCGTTGGCAATGGGCATGATTCCTCCTCCGTGCGGGGGCAAATGAGTCAAAAGCTCAACGACCTGCTCATACGTTCTCACACCGTTGGAAAGTGCAGAAAATATGGCATCTGCTTCGCCATCAGACATATTTTTGCACATTCGTAAGCGCGAGAGTTGGTGTTGAACATCGAATTCAATAGCTCGACGTTTGACTCTGGAATCCCAATCCTAAACTGAATTAGCCAAAGTAGACATATTCGTATAGACATATTCGTAAAACGCGATACCCACTTTGGCAAAAAGCTTGTAGCTGTTTGTCTTTCTCCATGCTTCAATCCTATGCCCATGAGCCCACATTTCCCTCTGTCTCATCTGATCATCTGCAAACACAACTCCGCTTCCCAGCTGCCCATTTTGAAAAGTTGTGGTAGGGTATCCAATTTTAGTCGAACCCGTGTGGGAGTACTCTTGGTGAGCCGCAAGACGAACGAATCGGTTAAGATAATCGGTAAATCGAAGTCGGATGTTGGATTCGCCGTAATGCGATGACATTGCCGCAATGATCTGGAATAGTCAATAATCCATATCGATTTCAAAAAGAGAGAACTCACTTCGTCCATAAATTGGTTATCAACACAGTCCGCTTTAGACACCGAAACCATCTTTGCCTGAGGCGTACCCATCGTATTATCATCATCGACCTTGACAATACTAGCACTCAAGCTGATCTCTGACGATCGACCACTGCCGATTGAGCCCATGCTCACACTGGCCGACTTGACATTTTTTGACACCGTCACTTTACCAGTTTCAAGGTTACAAAGTACATCCCATGTCATGGGCAATTCCTCAAACCTCGGGTTCGTCACACCTGCCACGTACCCTGGGAATTCTTCTAAGATGTCTAGACTCGCGAGATTGGCATAAGGGAAAGCACATTCAGTCATGCCTCGGAGTACTTGTCCACAGCCAGAACCCAATGCACAAGCAGCGAGGACCATTCGCGCGACTTGGTTGGCGGGTAGACCGTGACCGAGGAACATGACTCGCTTGTTGGCGAGGAGAGCGTTGAGGATGAGAATGATAGGATGGGTATTAGCACCGTTGGTGTGGAGATGAGCATGGAAGGGTGGTTGGAAGGGAGCAGGGTTTTGGGAGAATGTTTGGACTAGCTCGATCAGAGAGTACTGCTCATTGTTAGCTTAATCAGACGTGCCGTATGAAAGGAGGCTTACATCGCCCACATCCTCCTCGAAAATGGCCATGGGTATTCTTATGGGTACTGTAATCTTTTTGAACCTAGCTTCGGTCTCAAAAAAATGCGTATCCCTGGGTACGCCTTTCCTACGTCCGAACTCTCCGTACCCGAATTCGGGCGTTATGCGACCTTCTCTTGACGAAGGTGTCCCAAGGTAGAAATGTGGAGAAGTAGCGCTCCCTTTCCTAATCATCCTTCTGCCAGAGTTACTGCTCATCGTTTTCCGGTGTCCCCTGGTGAAAGTTTGTCCTTCTTCACTCTTCGACATACCTTCTGCAGAGCTATTCCCCGCTTCACTGCTGCCTTCTTCAAAAATCTCTTGCGTTTCATTTCCAAGTTCGTAAAGACCAAACTTCTCCTCGAACAAATCTTTTTGTTCAGATGATCGGAGGAGGATACGTTCATTTCGGGAAAGGCGGGGCATGCCAGAGGTGGATATACCGTTGGCAGAATCGTACAGCCGCGTCATGATTTCGGGGGAGGGATTGTTGAAGTATTCTTCTAAGGCGAGGAGAAGAAGCGGCTATTGATTATCAGAATTACAGGCTTTTCGATAATCCGCAAGAGGGAAATCCCACCTTGTAGATTCCGACATAGGGATTGGGTGTACATATCGCCATAGCTTTCACCATTGCTCCTCTCCGCATCTTCTTGTCCTCTTTCATCCTCACGCAGTTCAGAACATACAGCAAACCACCTCCTGCAACGCCTCTCATAGCACGACTGGATGTCATCATAGTGCTAGCTTTTCCATCTGAATCTGTTGATGTACGCGTCTGCAGTGATGCCTCTGATTCGTGGGACAGTAAAGGATCAACAGCGGAGGAGGCTGTCTGACCGAGATAGAATATTGTCCAATCTTCAGGCCGAAGATGGGCCCCATCCGGAAGCATTAGTTCTGCTAATCGACTATAATCTTTCATCAGTACTCAACGATCGCATACTTTCGACATCAGACGTACTGCTCATCCGTACCGGTAGGATAAGGATACTGATGCGCCAACGTTGCTCCTGCATCGATATCAAATTCGGCCAAAAGACAAAAATGCACAGCATCTTCATTTGGTTCATCGGCAGCTCCTTCGAAACCCATGTCTTCTTGTGTCAAGTCAAGGTCCCGTTTGACAGGTTGGCTGGTAGTACTTGATTGTATTTGAGATGCTAGCGCCATACTGATTCGTGATTAACGACTGCTGCTCTGCTGCAGTGGGGTTTCCTGGAGAAGGCCGTTTGGGTTGGAGCAGGACCTGCGGGTCTAGGTATGCGCCGACGAGTTGTCCGGAAGAGTCGAACGGAGCAAACCAAAAGAAGACTCCCGTTATTTTATTGTTGTTCGTTGTGGAGGGGGACAGGCAAAAACAAGGAGCAAGAAGACCGCTAATTAATTAGCGGGGCCCCCCCTCGCAGCCAACGCATGTCTGAACACCGATATACGCAGCTATGCATCCATTGTCGCACAAACGCATATTTCGAGTCCACTTCTACAAGCATACAATCACAAGAAATGGCTCTCGTGGATGTAGAGGAACAGAGCACAGCAGGCCCGAGTCACTCGAGATCCTCCAGCGTGCTGGCAGCAACGGCGGCAGAGTCGGTATCGTCGTCAAGAAGAGAATCGAGGAGAGGTTCAAAGGATAGAGAAGTCGGTGATGGGGGAAGGGGTGGAGATGACCATGTTTGTGAGTTTGATCCATGGATGTCTATCTGCGTATCGCTGACAACAACAATGCGTAAAGCATTCAAAACGGCTGAAGAGGACATCGAGCTGCAAGACAGCGCGACAGCACCTTTACTTGCGGGAGCTGCAGCCAGCCCTCGTCTGCTCGAATCAGAAGAGCGTCATCTTCTAGAGGCTGAAGGACACAATTCAGTTTCCAGGGGATCGATATTAGACGCGGTGACGAATGTGAGTATTGAGTCCAGCCGATCAGCCTCTGAGATGTTGACGAATGAATCGCGCGACATGGTAGATGGCCAACTCCATTATAGGAGCTGGTATAGTGGGGTAAGCTGAGAGTGCGCATATGGCAGAGCTATAGCTGACCATCCTTTTTTGAAGATTGCCATATGCAGTATCCGAAGCAGGCTTTGTCATGGGCGTGTTCCTCTTGATCGCGCTGGCAGCCATATCAGATTGGACTATCCGGCTAGTCATCCTCACCAGTAAATTGAGTGGAAGAGAATCTTACACCGAGGTGTGCTATGGCATATGGTCTGTTTTATCAATGCTGACTTAGGAGAAGACAATGTACCATTGCTTCGGACCACTAGGAGCCATGGCAGTATCCTTCTTCCAGTTCTCATTCGCGTTTGGCGGGTAGGTCTGTAGTTGCCTATGTGACATAAGTTAACCTCCATGTAGGACGGCTGCATTCCATGTCATCGTGTAAGGTTCCTTGTTCATTTCCTCCGCGATGAAAGCTGACACTCTACAGTGGTGATACGATCCCTCGAGTCGTCTCTTACATCTTTCCCTCCTTCGCCGAAAACGTCTTCCTTCGTCTATTTGTCAATCGCCAAGCAGTCATTATCATGTGCACCTTGTTCATTTCTTTCCCCCTAAGCCTGCATCGGGACATTGTGAAGCTCTCAAAATCATCCAGCTTCGGTGGGTACTTTATCGAAGATACAAGTAGATATCCCGGAATCGCTGACTCGAGCGATAGCTTTAGTATCCATGGTCATCATTATTGTCTCTGTGCTCTTTCGAAGCGTCGCGGTTGATCCATCATTACGCGGCTCTTCAACTGATGTGTTTTCAATCGTGAAACCTGGTGTCTTCCAAGCCATAGGGGTGATCTCTTTCGCGTACGCGTGTCATCACAACAGTAATTATATCTACAAAAGTATCAATGTACCTACTCTCGATCGGTATGTTCGTCTTGACTCAGAATGGAATCGATGCTAATGATGTTTAGCTTTGACATGGTCACTCATATTTCAACTGGCATAAGTTTAATAGCCTGTTTACTAGTTGCTGTTTGTGGATATGTCGTCTTCACCGATAAAACAGAGGTTTGCGACTTGCTTAGCTTGTAGGGCATCAGTGCTGACGTTTCATTTAGGGGAACATTCTCAATAATTTCAGCTCTGAAGATTGGCTTATCAACATTGCCCGCTTTTGCTTTGGCGCCAATATGTCAACAACAAGCGAGTCCATGCTTCACCGTCGTAGATCATATACTCATCAAAATCTCAGTCCCATTGGAAGTTTTCGTCTGTCGAGAAGTGATTGAAGAGACGTTTTACAAGTCTAAGCCCTTCAGTAAGCTGCGTCACGTAATCATAACTTCCTCTGTCATCTTTATCGCTATGGGTCGTAAGTCCTTTTCTATTTGATTTCGCGCCTTACTGATGCAATGGGCTTATAGTCGCGCTTACAACATGTGATCTCGGTGTCGTCTTGGAGTTGGCCGGTGGTCTTTCAGCTTCCGCTTTAGCTTTCATTCTGCCAGCCTCCGCATACTTTGTAATGCTCTCTGGCCCTTGGTCTTCCAGAAGGAAATTACCGGCACTTTTGGTTGCCAGTTTTGGAGTGATTGTGTTGGTGTTGAGTTGCGGGTTGAGCCTCAAGAAAGCCTGGAGCGGAGAGGGTGGGAAGTCAGTGTGCTAAGTTCACAGTGCTACTAGATATATAGATTGATTGGGTGTATGTCGTATAGTTCGTTGTGTTGTTTGTACGTACATATGCACAGATGACGGATTTACATACGAGTTACTTACATTGACCCGTGGTGGTGTTGTCCCGGGGGACTTTTGAATTAGGCTGGAGTGGAGATTTTTCCGTACTCCGCCGGGCTTCGTCATAGGTGGGTGGATGTGGATCGAAATGAAAGGATCTTTCAATCTTGCATTTTCATCTTAATAACTCACTACTTTATATCTAGAACAGCATGTCCAGGCATAGATTTGTCAGGAATATTGACCTCAATGGTGAGCGATAAAAGTTTTCATAGATGGGAGGCAATCAGTCGCTAACGGAGCTCCTCCAGATGAGCTCGATGACGGTGACGAGGAAGTCGGCATGTCCGCCGAGGAGACAGGTGTGTATTACCAGTCTAATTCGCTCAATCTGACTCCTTCTATAAGCCCAAATGAACAGGGCTGTGAGTGTCGCTCGTAACCTCCTCAAAGACGTCACGCCTCCGATATCCGACAATGAAATCGCCGATTCCGTATGGCACTACTGGTTTGACGGCGAAAAAGCTGCTGCCTGGTTGAGACAGGATAGAGAGAAGAAAGGTTAGTCTATTTCCTACCTCCTATATCTTCTATTCCTTTTTTCTTTCCTTTTTCTTTTGTGATTGGGCTTTTTCAACGTGTTTGAAGTTTGGTCTTCCGCCTTTACTTGTTATCAAATGTCCCGAGTCGAGCCGCCGCTGAGCTTCGTCTCAGGCGAAGCTCCGCCTTCATATCTCGAACCTACACCGCTACAACAACCTAGACATCGCCCGAAAATCTTGGTTCCACCTCCCCAACCCACTCAAGCCCAGGAAGACATCCAGCCGCCTCTTACAGCCCTTCAACGGCTTACTCTCTCTCGCCGGCAGGGTTCTCCAGCATCTCCCGCTCCCTCGTCATCTGTAGGAGAAAAGCCTATGTCAAAATTGGCGTTGCTTGCACAAAAGAGAAGAGAAGCGGCAGCAGCTGCTACGACTACTTCTGAAACCATCCAGTCTGGAATTGTATCACCTCAAACGTCTCGTCAACCTTCTGCCTCTGGTACGCAACCAAGCAGCGGAACGCAGTCCCCATCCCAGTTGGAGAAGAAGCCACTATCCAAACTCGCCCAGAAGATGGCTGCTGCTAGAGCTGCGAGGGAGGAAGCTGCTGCGGCTGCCAAGTCCAGCAAATTAGAGAAGAACAGCGTAGGGGACCAGATGGAGGGGGATGAGCCTCCGCCCAGTCTTTCTTCTCCTGCAGACCCCATGTTATCTTTATTCTCCCCGCCAGCAACGTCCCCCAAGCCCAAGTTGAAACCTACTCACCCATCACCATTTTTTTCAATCATTACATCAACTTCTTCCCAAGGCGGGGCGCCAGGGCCGGCTAAGGACCACTTGCCGCCTGAGCCTACCAGTGCCAATCTTCACGCACCTCTCATCACCGATGTGGACGTCCTTGTAAAACAATTTGAGCAGGCTTTCGCAGAGTCACCGGATGAGATTGTGCTTCGCAAGAGGCAAGGAAGGGCCGGGACTGCAGATATGGTAACTGCTGTGAAGAAGCAGGCAACCGGAACGGGAATCAAGCCAAAGGTGAAATGAATGGGGGAGAGAAAGAATCAAAGAAGAACGAATCAAAGATGCTGGAGATGTACTGTTGTATACTATTGTTACACCAAATTTCTTATCTTTTTATTTTATTCCCCGTGAATTCGGCCAGTCTCTATATTGCCCTTCGACATTATGCTGACTCAATTTCTTTTTCAGCCGCCAAAGCCAAGGCTGCACAAACAGCCAAATCTGCATCTCTCCCCGGTAAACCCCGAGTGCAACAAGTAGCAAACCAAAAATCAAAACTCGCTGTTTCTCAACCCAACTCACCATCGACAAGTGCTAGCAAGTCGACGAGCAAGTCTGGTTCTGCCTCCAGCACACCCAGGACACTTGGGAAGAGTAATCTGTCAACTGATCTGGAGGGCTTGCACTTGAACGAAGAAATGGACGAGGCTGAAAGAGAACGAGAGAAAGAGAAATTCAAGGAGAGGCAGGTGTTGAGTATGAAGCAGGAAGAGTTGATCGCCAAAGCCAAGGAGGAAGAGGAAAAGTCGGGGAAGAAGAATGTCAGCTTGATTGTTGTCGGTACGTGTACTGATTCCTGTGGAGAGTAATAGAGGGCTGCTTATTTTCGACGGCGCAGGCCACGTCGATGCCGGTAAATCGACGTTGATGGGTCGAGTACTCTACGACATTGGTGAACTTTCTGAGAAGGAGAAGATCGCCAATGAACGAGGTAGTAAGAAACTCGGTAAAGGTTCCTTCGCTTTTGCATGGGGTCTCGATGCTTTAGGCGATGAACGTGATCGTGGTGTAACCATCGACATCGCCACCACGCATTTCGTAACACCTCATCGTAACTTCACCTTGCTTGATGCGCCCGGGCACAGAGACTTTATTCCTGCGATGATCAGTGGTGCGGCCCAAGCCGATGTGGCATTGTTGGTCATTGACGGTTCACCAGGAGAGTTTGAGGCAGGCTTTGAGAGGGGCGGGCAGACACGAGAGCACGCGTGGCTAGTACGGAGTTTAGGAGTGAAGGAGATCATTGTGGGGGTGAACAAAATGGATTTGGTATGTACTTCCGTCTTGGCGGAGCCCAAGGAAAAAAAAAAAGACAAGATACTAATATTGTTTATCTAGGTTTCGTGGTCTCAAGATAGATATGAAGAGATAGTGGAATCACTCAAGCCCTTCCTTCTTTCTGCTGGATTCAACTCTACCAAAACGACCTTCTTGCCACTTGCCGCGATGGAAGGTATCAACATCCTCGATAATGACCAACCAGAGCTTAAAAAGTGGTATTCTGGCCCGGCTCTTATTGATGCCCTTGACGACGTAGAAGTTCCCACTAGGCCATATGACAGCCCGTTGAGGATACCGTTATCAAACGTGTTCAAGGGTCAGACTGCCATCGCAAGTGGAGTAGCCGTGTCAGGAAGGTTGTGCAGCGGTGTGGTGCAGGTTGGAGACAGGTTAAGAGCCGTGCCGGGCGATGAAGTTGCCAATGTTCGAAGTGAGCCTTCCTTAGTGTGCAGTCTTATGTTTAATGCTGATTGAATCTGTAGCTATTGAAGTAGACGACGACTCTGCGCCCTACGCTGTAGCTGGTCAAAACGTCACGCTTTACCTTTCCAACATTGATCCCATCAACCTGTCTATCGGTACTGTTCTTTGCCCTACTTCTATTCCAGTTCCTCTTGTCACCAAATTTACCGCTCAGATCCTCGTTTTTGACCTTCAAAGCCCCATCATTGCCGGTACCCCGGTGGAGCTTTTCCATCATTCCATGAACCTTCCTGCTACTATTAGCAAACTCGTTTCGATTTTGGAGAAGGGACAAGTGGTGAAGGAACGTCCCAGAGTCCTTCAGAAGGGTACTACAGCGATGGTTGAATTGAGTTTGAGGCCGAGCAGTTCCGGCAAGATTTCTAGCATACCACTGGAGACTGCGACGGACAACAAGGAGATGGGAAGGGTGTTGATCCGAAGAAATGGAGAAACTATTGCTGCTGGTATGGTCATGGAGCTTCTCGGTTAAATTATGCATAACAAGATTAGATAAACATTAATCTACTGCCACTCCATGTGTGCAGTTGTTGAATTTTGACGAACTCGTTCGATGCTGCATATGGAAAGAGCCAGTTGAATTAACATAGGTCGTGGGGGGTGCGTTGCAGATATTACCGGAATATCCGAGCGTGGCGTTTCTTTCAGACTTTTTGGATTTCGACAAGTCAGGTCTCGCGACTGAACGGTGTTATTTTGCCGGTAATTTCCATCTGCTCTTTCCACACCTGTGAACTATTCCCTTGCTCTCGCCATGCCGTACAGGCCGTACACTACAAGAAATGTTTTTAACCACAAAAGGGCTATCCCCCGTATGGTATGTTAAACATGGCAGAGTTGACCTCGTGCACATTGCTAACCTACCTGTCCGCAGAGCTGGTCTCCAGAGAATCTCTTCAACATCTGGCAACGTTCTTCTCCTGAGTCTCCTATACGCCGAGAACACGACTTTACCCGTACCAACGCAACTCCCTTCCAGCTTCGATGGATCGCCAAGCGTCTCTTGCGAGGATACCACGGTGACCACATAGGTTACACCAAGTTTGCGAGATGGTACATGCCTGAAAAGCTCCCCGCTATTCACGAAGGCGGCAAGAACGATGTGGGAGAAATGGGCAAATGGATTGAAGGTCGAGAAAGGGCTGGAGGAAGGACACGTGATGAGAAGAAGGCGAAGAGCAAAGCGAAGGACAGCAGGGCGCCGGTTGGGACTATGCTTTTTGCAGATATCGAGAGGAGATTGGATGTGTTGATCTTTAGATCTTGTTTCGCTCAAAACGTGTGGGAAGCGAGGAGATATGTGGTTCAGGGACATGTCAAGCTGAACGGCCAGGTGGTGAGTTTTCGTCTTTGGTTTTGTATATTCTCCGCGAAACAATGCTCAAATGTTGTCTTTGACCTTGTAGATGCGAAACCCGAACATCATGCTCAACCCTGGAGATGTCTTCACGGTCAACCCCTCACAGATTGTTATGCTCCAAGCGCCTAAATCAAAATTCCAACCATCAGCAGAGGAGGAAGTCGAGGGTGAGGCTTCCGAAGAGAAGCCTTCAGAACCCACCGGTCCCGCCGCTTCATCCTACTTTAAACTCCCAGACTACGCTTCTCCTCACCTTTTCGTCCCGGCGTACCTTCTCCCGTCCTACCTCACCTGTTCAGCAGTCTATGTCCGACATCCTACTGCCCGTCCGAATTATTCCGAAATCCCATCACCATACGATGCTGGAGGCGAGTTGATGAGTCTCGGTTGGGAGTGGTTTAAGAGGTCTGCACCAAGAATGAGGAATAAGACAAAGAAGTGGCCAAACCCCTTCGGTGGTTTCGGCAAGCAGTAGAGTTGTCGTTGGTAGAGTTGTGCACTAGGCATTTTTTGCATGGATTTCATTTTAACAGCTTTTGGTTTAGGCATGGTATCTTATAAAGCACACGGCGGCGATATTCCTATGCGGTGTGTCCATCTAATTGACGCCATGAGGCCGGACTCTGTGAGATTAAAATGCATTCATTATCATAAATATTAAAATCTCCTTAGGCACTGCCTTCGGGTCCCTCAGGAAGAGGAGGAGCAAGACCCTCCTTAATCAACAGATCCTCGAGCTCTCCGCTTTGGTGCACTGCAGAATGGCAGAATAATGGTCAGTGTCACCGAAGGATCAAATGCAGAACTACATTTAAGGACACTCACTTGACAAGAGAATGTCGCATCCACCGACGAATTCACCCTTGATGTAAACCTGAGGGATGGTGGGCCATTCACTGATGACTGGGTTGGCAATCTGGCCAGACCATATTTGGACCATTTAAAACGAGGACAAATCTCACCTGTATTCCTTGATACCCTCACGAAGCTCCTGATCCTCCAGACAGTTGTAGGTCTTGAGGTTTTCTCTTGGGACACCCTGCAATTACAAACAGCAATCCTTCGATGTCAACCAGATCGTTAATAGTCATATATACGGGAACCACTCACCTGAACATCAAGAATCTGGCAGACGGCCCTGGAGAAACCACACTGAGGAGCATCAGGTGTGCCCTTCATGAAGACAACAAGAGGGTTGCTCTTGACGGCCTGTGGGAGATCCGAAGAGTTAGCCACTTGATTTACATACAACTGAGCTATAGTCATGGCAAGCGTACACCGTCAATGAGCTTCCTAGCCTCAGCGGAAAGGAACCGCCTTTGGGCAAGGATAGTGGTTGATCGAGCGACCTGAGACTGAGGAAGAGATCGCTGAAAATGAAATCAGTCAGCAAGAAAGTCCACTGGATATAAGTGATACGAGCAAGCTAACGAGATTAACGTACAAGGGTGCGGAGACCAAGCTTGGCGAAGACCATGATGAAGATGTAGTTTTTGAAAATTAAGAGTTACAATTGCAAACTGAAGGAACAAATGGATGTCCAGTCAAATTACAGCGGCAAAAAGAAAGTAAGCGGGCATTCGGGCGCCTCCACCTTTATTTGCACGACTTGTTGAATCGGCGCGGTGACACTCACCCAAATCCTGATGTGCATTCTCAGCAATCTCATTGGACAATTCTTCTAATTTCAGTGCATGCTTACGATTCCTAGACTTCTGGGTACTAGGATACTGGAAAAGAGGTGTGCATATTCAACAGACGCAAAAAATCTGAGACTGGAAACAAAAGCAGGAAGGATGTCATTCTCGTTACCGTTCAAGTATATCTCCGCCGAGGTGGGTCATCGCTGCCTCAATGGAAATGTCTAGCAGATATCTTCTTGCCCAAAACATGGATGAAGTATGTGTCATTGACATCCTAAATGAACTTAGCAACTGGCAGAAATCATAAAAGCTAAACCCGCGGAGACATTGAAGGATTTCGTTGTGGTAGATGTGAGGGATAGTGACTTTGTGGCAAGTCGGCCTACTTTCTGAGTTGTCCTCGAATGCTGAATAAGCGAAACTGATGTAGGGAGGCAATATTGTGTCGGCTCTGAACTACCCTAGTGATACATTCCATGCAACTGTGGATGAGTTGGTAGAAAAGCTGGAGAAGGGTGCGTATCGATAGGATATGAACTCTCCCTTTGCTGACCTGGCCCGAATTTGTACAGTACCCAAGGTAATCTTCCGTACGTAAAAATTAGATTGGACAGGGGAAGTGAGAGGAGGAAGACACGGAGTAACAGCAGCTGACTTAACTACTCTGGCGGTATGTGCAGATTGCTACCTCTCGCAAGCTCGGTTCGTCTCCTCCTTCCTTGATTTTTGCAGATGCTGACTGGTCGTCTGGTATAAGAGGACCTAAAGCAGCTAGAGTGAGCTCCATATCAATGCCTAATACTGGCGGTGATGAGATACCTGACCATTCATGGACAGATTTACGCTGAGACCCGCAATCACCGTTACCCCAACCCTTCAACGCCTCAAGAAATTTTTGTCCTTCGCGATGGATTTTCAGGCTTCCAAACGCGTTACCGTGTAAGTCGAAATGTCATGTTCTGCCATCTTTTATCCTGGTCTGCAACATTAAAGCTGATGTGGGATGCGTCGGTAGGATGACCCGGAATTGATCGAAAAGTTTAACAAGTACTATCATGATTAGGCAGGCTTTTTTCCACCTCGGCGGTGAGCGGATCCGTAGAGAGGTATAACTATGTATATACTTCATCCAACCATGCATGCCAAAGAGCAACTAGACGCATGCTCCGCTCAAAGTTCCGGCAGATACGTCCACTGTTAAACCCCGCAAGACTCGTTGTATTCTCCATCGACGTTTGCCAGCGAGCTGCTGGGGAATGCTCTTCTGCGCTGTTTTCGGGATTTGCCGAAAAGGTGACGACATCATGGGGTCAGGAGGTGGTGGAGGTGGAGGTCGCGAACAATGGTGTGCTGAGCGAGGACGAATGGACTCTTCTGAGGACCGCCGAGGCCCACCAAATCCCCCAAATATAATATCCGCTTTCCTTTCCTCTTTGTCTTCCCTATTTCCATCTATATACTCTTTCTAGCATTAAAAAGGGCAAAGCGAACAAAATGTCTCTCGGTCGAACTCTCAAGCTGTAAGTAACCTACTCTTTGTGTCACGTACTAGCAGGCAGCTTGTCATCTACATATACGTTTCGGCTATCAATGGGCTGACATCACATCACAGTAACAACGGCGTTGTCGCCCCTCAGATCGGTTTTGGCACCTGGCAGGCTGCCCCCGGTGAGGTTGAGAAGGCGTAGGTTTACTCGCTGAGGAAATTTATTCATGGAAGATGGATGATGCTGACAAATGACGTAGCGTCGAGGAGGCCATCAAGGTCGGCTACCGACACATTGACTGTGCTTTAGTAAATCTTTGCCATCTTACTCACAGACAGTAATAAGCTAATGCAAACGCATAGATTTACCGTGTGTTTGACGCAACTGGTGTCTATGGAATCGTTAGCTAATCTCAACCTTTTTGACCACGTATACAGAAAACCAGGACGAGGCAAGTTTCATCCCGCACAGGCAGGAAAAAGGCCGGTAGCTAACTTCCATTGCAGGTTGCCCAAGGTATCAAGGCCTCCGGCGTTCCACGAAAAGACCTCTTCCTTGTCTCCAAGCTCTGGAACAACTCTCACCGACCCGAGAAGGTTGAGGCCGATCTTGACACCAGCCTCAAGCAACTCGGTACCGATTACCTCGATGTTTATCTTATCCACTGGCCCGTTCCTTTTGCTCCTGGAGACAACCTCTTCCCCAAGACTGAAGATGGAAAGGTTGCCATTGACTGGGATGGACCTAGCGTAGTCGACACTTGGAAGGAGTTGATCAGAATCTCTAAGGAGACCAAGAAGGTCAAGGCCATCGGTGTTTCCAACTTTAACGTTGAGCTTTTGGAGAAGCTCATCAAGGAGACTGGTGTTGTTCCTACCATGAACCAGATTGAGTGTCACCCCAGCTTGATCCAGCCCGAGCTCTTCAAATATTGTAAGTCGATCTTGTCGTTCTTATCCGGATTAGTTATCATCTGACTTTTTTTCCTCAAGGCAAGGAGAAGAACATTGTTATCACCGCCTACTCTCCTCTTGGTAACAACACCACTGGAAAACCTCGAATCATTGACCAGCCCCAAATTATTGACATTGCCAAGAAGCTTAATAAGGAGCCTGCGCAGGTCTTGATCAACTGGGCGGCCCACCAAGGCTTTGCGGTTATCCCCAAGTCTGTTACTCCATCTCGAATCAAGGTAGGATGCAGAGTAAATAAAAGGCGTAGTCAGTGCTAATAAGCTGTTGAGAATAGTCCAACTTTGAGGACTTTAAGCTCAACGATGACGTCTTCGAGGAAATCAACAAGGTCGGCAAGGCCAATGCTGCCAGGGCCAACATTCCTGCCGAGTACAACCCCAGGTAAGCAAAGATATCTCAACTGTAAGGAATGAAACTGACTCTTCTTTGACTAGCTGGCCCATTAACGTATTCGGGGAGAAGTCTGAGGAGCAATACAAGAAGGTCTGGTAAAAGGAGTAGAAGAACAGTTGAAAATCAACAATGTCAATATAAAAGATGCATGTAGCCTTTCGCAACTTGAAAAGCAATGCCACAATAGCAGCTTGTCGCCAACGGTTGGATGTTGCGAGAACCATGACTCACAAGTTGTTATGGCAGGTAATAAGCCTCTGGATTGGCAGAGAACAGGAACTGCCTGCAGACCCACATAATAGACATCGGGGCAAAGGTCAACACAAACTTCAATATTATAGCTGCCATCCCCAGTTAGTAAAGTAGATCAACTGTGAACAAGAGTACACACCACACACCTGAAGAAGTACTACCAGTCGGCGTCAACGAAACAGCAGAAGAAAGGCTTTATTTCTAAGGATGAGAAAAGGAGAGTCCAAGTGCATTTGCGATCTGTGGTTTCGGGCGTTTGGGGGAAAAGTGGGAACAAACCAGACACGAGGCCAATATTGATTAATACCGACAACATCAAATGCTGGAAACCTTACAAAGGTCATGACCATGTCTCCTTGACGTACGTGCATGAGGCTTACACCAAGTTCCTAGAGATGGACGTTATTAATTGACCAAGGTCATCAAGTTGGATACCACTTCTCAACCACAGTCATCGAGTTGGACATCATAGCTTCCCCAAGTTGTTAGGACTGGTTGACAGTTGCACTCCCAACCCAACCGAGGTCATGGAGTTCGGTACGGTTACTCGCCCAAATACAAATACTGGTCGACGATTGTCACGCCTAAGGTTGGACATTAGGTAGATCAGGTTTTTGCACTTGTCATAAAGATGATAGAGGTAGATACTGTCGTTTGCCCGAGATCCTAAGTCTGGTTGACAATTGCACACCTAAGGTTAGACACTAGGTAGACCAAGTTCTTGAAGTTGATGACTCACATAGTCGAGGTAGTAGTAGTGTACTACCAGGGTGATGAGCTGAGAGAGATGGGCACTTACTCAACCAAGGTCATGAAGTTGGACACCGCTGATTGCCCAAGTTCAGGAAAAGTGCCTTCAGCAGGTTGGACCCTAAGCTTAGTAACTAAAGCTATCATTTCTCAGATCTTCTTCTTTCAGCAGATCGTTTTCACTTGAAAGTCAGGACTCGCCGAGAACGTCGGGTAATCAAGATTTGTTATTTGTTTGTGGTGGGATCTAATCGTCGTGCCTGCCCTGTGATTTGATTAGTGCATTTAGTGTTTCGCACCTCGGGGCACTCTTACCTTCAATTTCAGTACATCCATCCCGTTTCGCCACCAACTTTTCTTCATATTTCCTCCAAGAAACACAATAATGACTAGTTCTGGCCTCACAAATCGTCGGCCATCCTTTCCATCCCAGTCCAGCGGCAACGTCGTTGCCTCCATCGACTCCCCTCCAGACAGGACATCCGTATTTATCAAACACGGCAAGTATATCCTAGTCGGCGCCGGGGGTTCTTGGTGGGTCGACCTGCCGACTGTGCTGTCTAGGGTGTTGCACAAAGAGAATGGTTGGATCAAGTGGGTTTTCATTCTTGATTCTGCGATGTGCAACCATCAAGTGGTTAGAAAGCTGACAAATGAAACTGATTTTGTGTAGGAGGATGATGCTGGCAGGCCTGGGATTGCATGTCGCCACGATAGTCAGTTGTGCCTTCTTATGGTGTACAAAACACCTGCATTCTTCATCCCTAAACGCTTACATGTGCTTGTTGATACTAGTTTATTTTCCTTTACTTGGTTCTATTCATTCCCTGGCTTCGTGGGTATATCCCAAATGTAAGTCTTTCCACTTAATTAATCAGCCTTGCACAGGCCATACAGGCTATTTATTAACCTCTTCCAACGGTAGTATACTAAATGGCAAGAATCTGCCAGACTACGGATTATTGTACCCCTTTTAACCATGACGATCCTTGGCAGCTGGACATGCCTCGTTATTTCTCTTTCCCAGGCAGGGAAGACGACAATGTTCGAGTCCGTTATGGACGCTGTGAAGGGAGTCGGAAATGCTAGCCTGGGGCAGATGGAGGGGAGGGACGGCATGGGAGTGTTCAGTTCGATGGTCGGAGGTGAGTCAATCACATCACTCTTTAGGCGTCTTTGCCTCGCGTAGGGTCGGTTGTGTCACTGATGCCTGAGTTACAGCAACCTCGCTGTTCATGTTCACCCTGGGTATACTTGGAATGATACCAGCCCCTTCGCACGTTCTGAGGAAGCAGGATTAGAATCCCTCAATGTGGTTTTGATTGCCACGCAACGCCACGGCAGAGGTGCCGTCCGAAGAAACATAGTTTTACGTTTTACTCATTATATTACTGTTCATCCTACTTATTCTTATTACTACATTATTCAAGCTTCAATATGCTGGTTCAATTGGGACTGCACTACGTCAATTTACATAGAATTATGCATACATGTATCCTAGCTGTTCTCATTCGAAGAAGCTCCCCATCGCTTGAAGTGAATTCCCCATTCGCACCGCGTCCTCGGGTATTATTTGGACCGCCTCACTGCGCTCGTCACTGGCTTTTGTCAGTGCTATTCGCAAGTTTACTCTTTCTTTTCTATTCTTTCCGATCCCTATCGTCAGATTCTTGCTGCCCTGCCCGAGATGGCCGCCAGAAATTGGTCACGCGTATGGTTCGTCCTCCCCCTTGCGGCCCATTTTCGTTCCCGCTGATTGCTGACCTACGCTCATCAATAGGGTAGGGGGAACCGTCATCCTCATCTCCTTCATCGCGTTCTCCTCCCAAATATTTGTCATCTGGCCATGGTACGGCCGTGAGATCAGCTTGGATCTGCTCAAGCTCCTTGTCCCTCTCAAGTCAGTCTCTTCATCGCTTCTGCACTCCTTCATGGCCTCGAGCCCACCGGGCCTCTAGCGAGAAGTTATTGGCCGGAAATACAGTACTTCTGCCCCATGCCGCATGCTGACAAACCCTTTTTTGGGAACAGTTTGGCCGCATTCATGATCTTCTGGAACTACCGTTTATGTGTTATAACGTCTCCTGGAAGTGTACCAGAAGGCTGGGTAAGCTATCTTCATGCGGACAATAAATACAGACTTGCACAAGGGATAGATTCCTAATGATGACTTGGGATGCTCTAGAGGCCGAATATTGGTGCGATGGACGGTATGGAAGTTAAAAAGGGCACACATACACCCAGATACTGCAAGAATTGTGAACATTACAAACCGCCAAGAGGTGGGTGCTTTGTCTATTAATGAGGCCAGAGCTGATTCAGAGAGAATAGCACATCATTGCAGGCAGTGCAAAACATGTTGGGTGAGTTTTCCGAAGCATAAATGCAGGATATTACTGACAACATATTGTAGCTCAAAGTGCGCTGCTTCGTTAAACAATCTTGAGATCTCACTGACTTCTACTTATCTGCTATCTTCTATCTATAGCTTGATCGTGAGTCCTATCAAATTGCCATGAAATTCCACGTCTTAATGGATCGATACAGACCATTGCCCTTGGATTGGTAACTGTGTAGGCTTCTATAACCAAGGACATTTCATTCGATTTTTGCTTTGGGTGGACATCGGCACGACGTTCCATCTCATTATCATGGTCAGGCGTGTACTTTATATTGCCGAGTACTACCATGTGAGCTACAGTTGCACAGCATACTACGCACGGTAAACGCTGACATCGCACCAAAGCAGGAGCCCACACTCGCCGATGTCTTGTTCCTTGTTTTCAACTTTGCTACCTGTGTCCCTGTCTGGTTATGTGTCGGCATGTTTTCCATCTACCACGTATATCTTGCGTGCGGAAATAGTACCACCATTGAAGGTTGGGAGAAGGACAAAGTGGCTACCCTTATTCGCAGAGGAAAAATCAAAGAAGTCAAGTATCCTTATGTGCGTCTTGATTGCCGTACATTGTTATCATGCGGCGCTGACAGTTGATATAGAATATTGGCATCTACAAGAACATCAAATCGGTCCTCGGGCCCAACCCATTTCTCTGGCTTTGGCCTCAAAAGATGCAAGGCGATGGGCTGTCGTTCCCCGTCAACCCTTCAGCAGGTGGTGAGTCAGCAACAGTCGAATGGGCAGGTATCGTGGCGCCACGGGAAGGGTCGTCTGCTCCTGGCGAATATGGGGCCGCCGATCAGTGCGAAAGTGCTGGAAGCGGCAGTGGGACCAATGGTCGCCCCGGAATGGGGCATGGCGAGGAAAGGGTGCGCCATGGGCGAGCGAGAGTAGAGCATTCGATGGTGTAGATGGCGTAATGTAAGTGGTGACCCATAAGCGAGTCCCGAGCAACGTTGACTGTTGATTTTCTAATTCACAGGTTTTCGTATGCTGACTTACTCATCGTCTGTAGATCACACGACTCAGTATTTTTGGCCTCCTCAAGATCCTTCTAGACTCCCTAATCCACCTCCCATTCCTGCCCACGCTTCTCCATTCGTTTATGGCAACAATGGGTTCAACCCCAACCTGCAGCCCACAAATTCGCTTCGTGCTCGTCGGAGTAGCACGCCCCATATTGATGAGGACGAGCATTCACACGAACGAGACCAATACCGTCATTACTCTTCAGGCGAAGAACGTGATAACGACTCCATCTCCACTTCAAGCTCACCTAAGCCATATCTGTCTGATTATGATCATTATGACGAAGGGCCTATGTATCCCGGAGAAAGGATGACTGCACTGATTCCAAGGGTGAGAAGAGGAAGTGAAGGGTGGGAAGTAGCTCCTGGGGGTGGTTGGAATGCCTATTCTGGAATGATGGATGAAGAAGTCGGGTGGGATGACGAGGTTGGGTATGATGAAGCGCCTGGGGAAGGTCCGTATGTCGAGAGACCGTGGGAGATGAGAGGACGATATAACGTTTATGATACGGAGGAGGAATCGGGATACGCGCATTGATGAGGGGGCATATTGCATTGATTCATGGTCATGTGTATGTATGATATCTGTTGTCTGTGGATTGTGACCACCTCTTGCTGGAAAGACATCGGCGGAAACTCTATCGAAATAGAAGTCGTGTCGAGTATGTGATACACAAGAACATTCGCCGGACCTCCCGATGTTTGCGGATCAATGGAGATTGAGGGTCCTTTGTATCAGCTGGGTAAGATGAGACATCCGGTAATGGCTCCACCTCCGACTCTGTCCATGCAGGGTAGCGATGGATGAAGGGAGATATAAAGAGGGCATGTATGCAGAACTCGATGGTTGCTTTCCTACAGGCGAACGATGAAGATGTTACTCATCCCACCAGGGCTTGCACCAATTCCTGAGGATGACAACGACGACTTCACATTCCTCAGTGCTTCCAGTAGTCCTTCCGATACACCGCCTCTAACCCCTCTCGCCACTCCCCATGGTAGCCCGAATAGTATGTCCTTGGCGAGTGGAAACGATATAGAGATGGTAGCAAGCGATGGGATCAAGTTCTACACAAGCTCAGTACTTCTGCAAGGTGCTAGGTAAGCGGCCTGCCGCACTAATGCACAAATAAAAACTGATGCATAGAACATGATAAGCCCCGTCTTTGCTACAATGACAAGACCTTCCAAATTGGGCTTACCATCAATAATCTATTTCGCCGACTCCCATCTCGAAGCCTCCGCCACAATAACCCTTTTCCTCCACTTATTGTCTTCTCAGTCCTGCTCATCATTACCGACACCAACGGCCCAGTCATTCAGCCATTACGAAACACTCATCTCGTTCCTCAAGAAATTCCAATGCGATGGAGCCTTACTAGAGGAGCTGGGTAGAATGTTGAGAGTCTGGTTGGAAGAGGGCTGTATCTCTGCAAGCAGAATCTTCAAAGCAGGATGTATGATGGGTGATGAGGAGCTATGTAAATTCGCGGTTCAAGCGGGCAATGAATGGACATGGATTGGAGCAAGTCGGAGTGGTTCTTCTGTAAGCTTAGGTCAGGCGGGCTTTGCTAGTGCCACTGATTTAATGATCATCCGCAGCCATATCTTCCAGGCTGTAAAAAGCGAAAGCTCAGCTCGTCAGGCTCCGAGTTTGACTTACACGAGGATGGGATTTTTGGCGCTCCTGCATTGGATATTTCCGCCATGCCGTATTCATTCTTTAGGTCTCTTCCTGATACGCACAAGTTTGCACTGCTGAGAGCTACAAGGAATATAGTGGGTCCTTTGGTAGTGCTTGATCGTTGTAACTGGGACAAAGTTGCAGAACAATTTGAGAAGATTTTGAATGATGTGAAACGTTGTGAGCGCACTACGATTTCTTCTAAGATTAGAGCTGATGTTCGTCCCTCAACAGGACGCGTATTAAAGGCCACTTGAGAAATATTCAGATTATTGTTGCGCTTGTATGATCGATCTGACACTCCCGTCGCTTGTTTTTAACTTTGTATCGTTGCTGGCAAATGTAGTAATACATATGGATATATATGACCTAGTCAAAATCACCTGTCACGAACAATTAGTTTTATGTTGTAGCTACGAGGAGGTGCAACAAACTCACCATCATCCATGTCCTTGGGGACCTTGGGCTCCTCATCCTCGCCATACTGCATCATGTTGTCGATATGACTGAGAACAGTATTTACAGAGTCTTCTGATGTAACGTCCAGCGGTAAGAAAGACACAATGTTCTGATCTTCTATCAGTGAGACGACGGCTCGGTTAAGCTGGTTGAACTTCGAGTTGGTGCCCTGATTGATATCCTCAAGTAGCAGATTGGGGTCTGGGTCAAGATATCTGAGCAAGGCTTGTGAGCGGCCAAGACGACGCTATGAATTCGCAGATGCCTACCTTCCAACTTCTCTCTTCGTTCGGCCCTTCTTATCCTTTACCAAGTCCATCTTGCTCATCAAACACAACATGCTAATTCCCAAGGAGAGCATACAGCTCATGGCACTCATTACACCTGCAAAAAATTTGCTCTTGTCCTGCATGAACTGCGAGTCTATCAAGTAGACTGCTGATGTTCTGAAGTTGAGAGAAGTAGAAAGGAATGTGGCGAGGCGGGGAAGAAGAGGGACATGGGTGTATAGTTCGATTTGTCCAGGGCAATCTATTATAAGATAGTCGTCCTCATATGCGCCTAATTCATCTTCTAGCCAATCAAGATTATTGAGAAGATATCTGAAAATACCTTTATCAGGCGTCTTCCCCTTGCCTGAGGCCCATATTACTCACTCGAAACAATATATCAAACCACCGTTTGGTCCAAACTCCAGCTCCTCCATAACATCTTCCAAATTGATCAGATCCCTTATATCGATAGTCGGCTCGTATTCGAATTTGTCGGCAGCAGGATCAAGATTGACCAGATGAACGGACCGACCAATCGTTTGAGCGTGTGTAATTAGAGAGGCACAGAAAGTAGACTTTCCGGCACCTGCTGGGCCTGTTACGAGCACCGCGTACCGCATTGTGGGTGGATAGCTAAGTTGTATTAGCAGCTAAGTTGCGAGTTGATGCCGTTGCCGGTTGGTGATTGAATTCATCTTCGTTCTGCTGGCGGAGTGCGGCGGGCGAGATTGTTATCACGGAGATTGTTCCAAACTCCGTGATGTTTAAGCAAGGGAGTACAGTACTTCAAGAAAAGGAAAAAGAACGACATTTTCAATTTGAAGTTCCAAAAGGCTTGGTCTTATTCCACTTCAGTTTAGAAGGTCTGTTAAGCTGTTCCGACCTTGTCACACTTCAAAATCGTGTTATCTGTTGATTGTGGCTAAAACATGCAACAGCAACAGACAGCAAGTTCGTTGTTCACCTACTACGTATTATTGTCTAGCTTTCCGTTTATCAATAGCATCACCATATTATGTCATCCTCCACTGCCACGTATTGGATGATGGACTGAGTGCATGAACCCTTTTTATCAACTGCTTTTAAAGAGGAGTTCCCCTGTAAAAAGGGAGATTGCTTCAATTGCTTCGGAAGCATGGCTTGACAACGGGAACGCACTGAGATCGGGACATAAGAAATGGTCTTAAAAAAAGCGGGGAAACATGGAAAGGGAATACAATTATTATATCAACTTAAACAAACACCTCATCTTGAACTACGATTAAGTAACTGATTCCCGTGCTGTTATGTACTTAGACTCCTTCCCTTCCTCAGAAGGGATTTTCGTTCGCTTTAATCATTGAGAATGACTCCGTGTACTACATAATTTGAGATAGCCCCGATATAGGTCTAGTCAAGAAAAGACGCAAACCATGCATACAAACAAGAACAAAAATAAAGATCTACTCTTAGTTACAACCGGAAAAACTACAACAAGCCAACCCTATCGCGCTCGTCTTGTTCTTCCCCCACGCCCATTGCTCTTTGAGCCTCCCGCTCTTCATCCCAATCGATTGCGTCTCCCCTGGAAAGTACTCTAAGATAATAAGCACGAGCTGGTCCGCTCAAACCAGCAGGAAGCTCTGGCTCTCGTTGCCTCTCTGATGCTTGCTCAGCACCTTCACCAGGTTGGTTCCGCTCGGGGTTAGTGACATTGACGAGAGCCCGCATACGTCTTTCCCTCATTCTGATAAGTTTTGCCCTCGCTGTTTCCCATCCTGGCATTAGGGTGACTGCCCATAGAAAAACAGGCAGCAGGACCTGAGTTTGAAATCTAGGCGGTTGGGTTCGGGGAGCAGGTGCGAAAGAGTCAGGTTGTCCACCGGAAGAAGGTAGAATGCGTAACTGGATATTATCTATCGAGAGGTGGACAAGGGGTGCAAATGAGGTGGTCAACGATAGAGAGGCACGACTGCGACGACGGTTCGGGGCGTTGCCTTGCGCCGGGATCTGCTGGGTTTGGGTCATCTCAGCGCCAGGACCAGCGGGTACAGCTTGTCTTTCGTTGCGAGCGGCTCGTTCGGCTTCCTGCGCCAACTCATTCGCCTGTCTGTTTCTCAAAAACACAGCAATCGCGTTCCATCCATCGACCGCCCACCAGCCCCATGCGATACCTGCGATCGCCCAGTACCTCGGATCAGTCCATTTCATGCCGCGCGTCAGCATCCAAAGCATGGTGAAGACTTTGAAGGTTGAGAAGAAAAAGTGGCTGAAGACAGGACGTGGGATATAAGGTAGGAAGAAACGAAATGTGCGGCGGTAGACAATGCGGACATTAGGTGGAAGAGAAGGGCCGGCGGTTGCCGAGGTCACGGTGGGCAAAGGAAGACGAGATTGCGTCTCCTGTTGAGTAGCTTCGTAGAACGCCGAATTGAGCAGAGGGATTAACGATGTGATGCGGAGGTAAATGAGAAGATGAGTGAGTTGGGCAGGCGTGCAAGCGCTGAGTGCCGGTAGGTCAAGAAGATAGACAGTCCCACTACGAATGCATCAGCAGGTACCCTCATGCTCCGCTGACATCGATACTCACTCGATTTCGACTTCTGTTTTTTCTCCGACATCTCGATTGGACCAGTTCCTATTCAAGAGACCGGACCAAAGATCGTTAATCTCTTTTTCAATACCGTGTCTCTGTCCGGTTTCATCCCAAATACGCTTCAAATCATCATCGCTATCTTCAGCGAACGCCAATTCCCAGTTTTCCCAACCTTCCTCTGTCGTGTCGCGATGTGCAGCATAGGCTTTCACAACAGAAAGCACCGCTTCTCGAGCCTCATTTTTCGAGACAACAGGTGGCGGCACAGTATTTTCCCACTTTAGCGGTTCCAGACTTAAAAGGGAGAAAAGATGATGTCTAGAAGTGAAAAGCAGATAATGGATCGAATCAGAAAGGGCAAGGGAGTTTACTGAATTGCTATTGGATACAGCAGGTGCGGTGGGCGTAGAAGGTTGAGGTCCTAGCGCAGAACTGTCTATTGGGTCGGACATTTGAACGACGGGAGTGGTCTGAACCCTTCTAGCAACAAGATGAAGGGTAGAGACGTGAGTGTGATCTCCAATCTAATCATGAAAGATTCACGTAAGCTATCGCACATACAGCTATCCAAAACTCTTGACCCACCTTTCCCACGACGTCTCCTAATTTCTCTTGATCCCTCACGATTCGCCCATGATACACGATCCTCATATCTTCCCTTTCCCATAACCCCGCCCCTTCGAGCTGGCCATGAGCCAAATCGTCTTTTAGCTCGCCAATCGTCTCATTAGCCGGCAACACCCAGCCTTCCTTTCTCCTTTCCAAAGACGCGCCCGAATCACCAAAAGGCGATTGGATTCTAATCCTCACAGAGTGGGAACCAGATTGTTGACTTTCATGTGATGTTGTTCGAGGAAGTCTGTGGCGAAGGGCAGAAGGTTCGGGGCCATCTGGCTGAGGGCGATGTCGGAAGAGGGTCGGCGACGGCGGTGGGAACGTCGCGGAGTCATTGACCGGCCCGTGGGCTTGTTCAGACTGCATTTCGCGAGAGCTATTGTGGGGAAGTCGGCTTGGAGGAGAGAAACTTGGTTAGACGTAGAAATCCGAATGTAATAGAAGGAGTCGGTTTGCGTGAATGTTGCTGCGTTACATAGAGCTGTGCGTTCGTTGTGCGTATGCCTGCTATGACGCGATATCATGACGTGGAAGAGCTCTCCTCGGAAGCAAATAACGGAATCAAATTCATACACCACTAGCCTGGCAACAACTGTTGGGATAAACAAACGCGAGTGATTTCGTGCACACGCAGTACCGCGCAACCACCTACACACGTATTATGTCAAGACTAGGAGAGCCGTCAAGAGCTGTTCGTTATCCCGAGAAAGTCGCGACTGGGGCTCGGGAAGCCGAGTGAGTGTTGCCCCGACGCTGCTTCGCGATGTACTTATCGTCAAATAGCCCGGACAGCAGTACAGCGACAGTCTTATCAGCTGAGTTGACTACTATCAACTCCCAGCTTATGTCCCATGGATGGGCCAAGAGACCACTGAACCTTGATGCCTTGAGCCAAAAAGATTATAATGAAGTGGTCGCGGTCTTGTTTGAACTCATGGGTGCCAGTGTTGTGAGTAGCTCGCGAGCTTGTAGATTTATTCGATTGACGGAAAACAGAGTAACCTGAATATGTTGGAAACCCTTAATGGCCGCCATCGTACCCTTGAATATGAATATGAACGGCTGCAAAAGACCACCAACAGTCTCAAGACGTCCAATGCTAGGCTTGAATCGGAGGTTGCTGGGTGGAAATCAAAATGCGCCGACATAGAAAAGAGGCTAGTCTTGGAGGAGATAAAGACGAAAGAACTTAGAGAAGAGAATTCTCGAGGTCGAAAGGCCTTAGAGACTGTGCGAGTAGCTGCTACAGTAAGCCATATCTTGCTTCCACATTTGCAATCTCTGATTGCTTTTCCAGCATGAAACCAAGAAGGTTCAAATGAGTCTGGACAAGGCCCATGCTCAACTGGCAAAGATAGGAAATGATCCTACCATTGCTAACAAACCTCAGGGGCTTGTATTACTAAATCCTATACCTGCTGGAAGGATACAACCGGTTGCTGTATGTACACTTCATTTTCCAGCCTCTGAATCCACTGACCTGATTAATGTAGGCTTCCCAGTCCCCATTACTTGAGCAAACACTTAGAGACCTTAGCGACATTAGAGCAAGCTTACAAGAGGAGACAGAGGCATTCCGACATGTTGTTGTGTCTACTGGTAATGCTTTGAGAGAAGCGTTGGCAGCATCGTGTGGTCAAGAGGTATGCCTAATGCCCTGCCAAAGACCTCTGCTAACGTTATAATAGCCCCCCATTCGACTTCTCCAGTCACAGTTCTTCAGTCCCTTGAACAGCTCAACAGCTCGCACTCTCGGCTCTAGTATTGCGCAATCCGCCTCATCCATGTCACATCCTTCCATCGCCAGTGCCAGATTGCAAAGCCTAATCGAGCAAATCCGCAACCGGATAACGGAGGGCGTGCCGCAGTATACTGCCAATGGTGAACACCTCACCAAGCAACCTACGCCTGAAGAAATTGAGGAGCAGAAGCGGGTAGAGCGTGAAAAGGAGAAGATACAGAGGGATCTAGAGGACAGGATCAAAGATCTCGAGGTCGAACTTAACTGTGCAAAGAGAAAGGAAGAAGAAGCGAGCAAGGTTGTGGCCGATTATGCAAAGAAGCAAGTGCAGCGAGAGTTAGTGGGAAGTTCAAAAATCATTTGGGCAGGAAATGCTAATTTATATAATACAGGCTCAACGTACATGACAGTAAGGAGGATATGGACATGGAGATACAAAAGCAAGCGCTGGATAAGGAGAGAAAGAGATATGCGGAAGAAGCAGTCAAGCTTAGACAGGAACGACAAGAGCTTGAAGTAAGTATTCACCCTTCATTTCAAGGTCGGTTGAGAATTAATCCATATCAATTAGCTGGAACGTCAAGCCTTCCTTGAAGAAAAGCGTAGAGCGGAGGAAGAAGCAGCTAAAGCCCCCAAAATCGCGCCCTCTACTGCCATTATAGCTGAGCCTACTTTAAACCATGAAATGGAAGCCGAAGAACCCATTCCTGCCTCTCCAAGCATCACATGGCATCAGCACCGTCCCCACTCTCCCTCCCCTCTTTCACCACAACACCCTAAAATCCGAACCCCTAGAGCTCATGTGGCAGGAGGTAAACGCAAAACCGCAAAGACGCCTCTATCTCGATTAGTCTTGGAGAAAGCCGTAAGGCAGAAGGGAAGAGAACTGGGAGTGGGTGGGTTGCTGATGAAAGAAAAGGACCTAATGAGCGGTAGTGTATTGGGTGTTGAAAGAGGCAGGAAGACAAACGTGGGACCCTCGAATAGGTCGCCGAGAAAAGGGAAAGAGCGGGCGGTTGACGGAATGAGAGGTTCGGCTATGCGAAATTCTACATTCGGCAATAACCATTCGTCGTCAGGGAGTGAGGCGTCCTCTGTATCTGGGAGCAAGGGTGTCACTCCAGCCCTAAAACCACTTATCAGCAACAAAGTTGCTGGCAATGTTGAGAGGCCAGAAATGGCAGTTTTGACTATGCGTACAAGCATAGGGACGACTGCAGCTTCGCAAAGAAAGGCTATGGAGTCGAATTCAACAGGGGCTAAAACGACGATGGTGAAAAAGGCTGCTTGGAGATGAAGAACTACTACGTTGAGGGGTGATGTCCGACGATCGATGAGCTTGGATGATATAATCTGTACTTAATAAATAGTGATGGATGTCCTTTGGCCTAATGAATAGCGTGTTAGAGGTGCAGCACTGGGATTACTCCTCTTCTTCTGTACAATTTACTCGGCTCCATTACTGTGCAGTGCGTACATAATACGAGAACTTGATAATATTAGGAGGAGAATGACTTTATTTGCTCGTCATGATCATAGAAGACGGAATAATGCAACGACTCAGATCGGGACATTAATATTTTAATATGGTTTTGTTGACAGACAGACAGTTGTGGGAAATACTCGTTTTTGTTTATCCATTGAAGAAGCCACAGTAAAATGATTATTGAACAGGTCACTTCAAACGATATAAGCGGCCACAATGCTATCATGTGCCGTGCATTATGCGATGTTTGAATGGTTCACTTTTTTCCAGCTCTCTCTAACTGCTTTCCAAAATTCGGTATGTCACCGTGCGTGCGTTGTGCTGCTAATGTTGATCAGGATGCGACACGATAACCAGTTACATATTATCTTTGACCAAGAACATGCCTGTTTACAAACATCGTAACAGTAACAGAAAGGAGATTTACCAGACACTGACACCCTGAGCCTGACCTAAAGCCAAAAGTTTACTCAACATGCCCACCTGCTCCTCAGTCACACCACCATATTCGGCAGTCTCCACCATCTTTTTGACCACATTCATCAACTGCTCTGGAGTGTCCACATGCAATTCAGTCATGGCCTGCTTCACGATCTTTTGATGATCCTCGCTATCTCGGGGAGGGACCGGGACATCAACGATGGGCAAAAAGAGATCTTCGTCTTCGTCCTCGGCCATTGGTTCAGCCTCTTGCTCTTGCTCCTGCGCACGTTTGGTCTTCTTGCGACGAGGCTGCTCCTCATCAACCTCATCGTCAGAGTCTTCGGAGTCGGAATCACGCTTGGGAGAAGAAGGGGGTACAAAGTCTGCGTCGTTGTCGTCGTTGTCGTCAATGTTGAACAGCTCGCTGAAAGCAAGTTCGGCGGGGGTTTCGGTGGTGGGCGCTGGAGTCTCACCGCTGGAGACAGGAGCGGGGACGTGCACTTCCGGAATGAAGTTGGGCAGGGGAAGGTTAGCATCGGTGACAGTCTTACGGAGAAGCTCAATCCTGACATGATATTGTTAGCTATTTTCAGCATGTACGCTGCCGGACTTACTCTCGCTCGAGGTTACGGCAGTGAGTTTCGAGTTCGTTGTACGCTGCCTCTTTCTCTTGTAGTCGTTCGGCAAGGCTGCCGAAGAACTGCTTCTTCTTCTTTCTTGATTCCTGAGCTGCCCTACAGTCAACTTCCATTCCCCCCCCTTGACATAGAGATAATCTCACCTGCGACTCTGTTCCTCGCGCGTCTCCTCGCAAGTAACTCATCTCTGGGCATGTTCTTCCTCCCCCCTTTACCAGAAGGAGGTAAGGGCCATTCTGGCAAGTTCCCATCCTTGTCCGGAACTCGTCCATCCTCATCCGTCGATGCCGACATTTCCGTGACACCTCTATTATTTCCCTTTGCCTGCTCTTCACCAGCATCACCAGTCACATTTGCACCCATCGCCGCAACCCTATTCAAGACAGCCCGATGAGAGGCATCCGCCGCCTGTGCAAGAGTTTCGGCATCCCCAACCCATGAAGTCGCGCCACTTCCTTCAACGCCCGGCCTCCAAAATCTACCTTCGGCCCCCGAAGGAACCACGGCACCCACAAGAGAATCATAGCTTACGTCGCCATCGCCCTCCTGCTGGCTGACATTTTCCAAGGCGTCCTTTATGGCTTGGATCTGCGAGTCACTCCCACCATGTTCGCTCATTCGACCTGGTGTCCCGGGCGCGTGAAG
>NC_009178.1:310765-358265 GCF_000149385.1 Cryptococcus deneoformans B-3501A
ATCTTCTCACCTACATACACTCTATTGCTGTGCCACGCTATGTACTTGGCATCACTATCCCCTCAGAAGAAATCATGAGCGGTCGCAGGCTTTCGTTTCTACTGGCATGATACATACATGCGTGGCATTTGACGCCCGCCGAATGGGGTTGTTGCCCATCCTGATCGAATATGATGAGGCGGCTCCCGCAACGTTCTTGTGCACCATCACTAAAAGCATCGTTAAGCATCGAGCCCACAACAAACTCATCACACACCACATGCCCTCCATCACCACACCTTCTTCCGATTTCTACTAAACTTCCGGAAAATATAAGAGAGCTCAAAGGCTCTTAACGTACCCCATTTTTTTCATGCTATGGCAGCTGATTAGCGCAACCTCAAACATGTACATGCCACTTCAGCCATTCTACCATTACTCTTATCAATCGTCGTTGTATATATATTCAGCATTCTTGGAGCCACTTCGATATCTGGTGTAGCAGCGAACCTACGAACGATTATGGTCCGGTTACCATAATTACAAGAACTATCAATGATATATATATACATTGGCACGAAATACAATAGTATTCATTGAACTTGGAACGAGTACAATAATAATGGGGGGAAGTCGCTCCTCGCAACCTTTCACAAGCATAGATTGACTAGCTGGCTTTCATCTTCATGCCTCAATACTAATTTAAAAGCCTAGAGCCTTCTTGAGCTGATCATTCTGCTTTGCCCAAGCCTCAAAACTCCAAGCACCAGGTGCCAGACGCACACTCTCCTGGACATCTCTTTGGAGGAATCTATAGGCATAGACTGTCAGCATCTTGGCTTATGATAAGAGTATGAGGAGCTCACCTTCGATAGAAAAGGTCCATGTTGTCCCAAAGCTCTTGACCGACCTTCTTTTGAAAATCCTTACTCTTAAAGACTTCAACTGGCAACCCGTTGGTCTTAACAGTCTTCCCGCTGACAGCAGAGAGCTGATCCGCCATCTCCTTGACTGTTATAATATCAGTGCAGGCATATATGTCTTTGCCTAGGGCCACGTCAGCCATGCAGGAACTCATCCCAAACTGAAAGCACTAACCGATCCAGTTCTTAGGGTCATCGAACGCTGTCTTGACCCACAATCCAGTCTGAGCAACGGGGAACCCAGGGACTAAGGAATCCTCTGGGAGAGGCAAGTTAAGGGTAAAGGTATTGGGGCCCTGGTCATCACAGGCACATGCGTTCATTTTGACGATGTTCTCGTAGTAGAACGTGAGTACAAGGTTGGTAATGGGGATGTCGTTGTTCTTTGCCCATTTGGAGACTAATTAGGAATTGACTATAAGCATGTATCCTTATAATAATTGTGATCAATCTTACCTTCTGCTTTGGACTGCCAGTGCACGCATCCCGTTCCATCATCCAAAGTTGAGTAGACGATCTGTTTCAATCCCGCCTCTTTGCAAGCCTGCAAGGCGGCTGTGCCTTGTTTAAACTCTTCCGCCTGGGTGAGTTCGGGGTCAAAGTTCTTAGTGGGAAAAATCGACCAGACTAGAAGTAGTGTTATGAGTATCTCATAAACAGGGAATAACTGAAGACTCACAATCAGTGTTGACAAAAGCACCATAAGCTCCTTGGAGGGCAGGCTTGTAGGACTCAGGATCGGTGTTGTCAGCTCTCGCAACTTCATAGCCTTTAGCCTTGAGAGCTAACAAAAATCACCATCATAGGTCAGTTTGGATCTTGTTCAGAAGACATGAAAGGATCTGTCTCACCTTTGGCACTCTTACTCTCAGTATCCCTAGTAAGAGCAACAATCTTGTAACCGGCCTCGGAGAGGTATCGAGCTACAGAACTACCCTGACTGCCGGTGGCAGTGAACACAACAATTTTCTTGGCTGCGTTGCTGGACATTTTTGCTTGTATCGTCGGATGGAGTGATTGGTAGAGGGATATGATGTTTTCTTTGATGATATGGGAAAGAAGAGTGCGCAACAGGCAGAATTCGGCAGCATTTATATGGTTCTTATGTCACATATTCATTACGCTTATTAAACTATTACTGCTGCAAAGCTTACAAAGCGAGTTTGTCATAAGTCATCACGGGTAAACGTATCTCTGACGGGTTCCTGTAACGGCAAATGTTGATATGCACCAATAATTAACTTTATTATGAAATAAGGACTACAAAGCTTATACAAAGAAGTGAATTTATCTCTACAGTCATGAGGCGTAGAAGCGTACTTATTTCGTTTTGACGGGTTCCTGCTGTACCGCCGCAATGCCCGTCGGTGATTTAACCATCGTGCCCGTTGCCCGCCGTCGGTTGACATCGGCTTTTTACTTCTGCCAAATGCGCGCGCACACTTCTTGTGTATAATATTCTGTCCCATTTGTCCTTAATTTTTGGCTATTACATTCATTTTTTATTATGAGTTGCAGCAATCGGCTTGCAGACCTTAAACTGTAACTGTCAGCGAAGTTTCAAAGAATTACTGATGCATACAGATCGTGCCGATATCTCAAACAACAGAACAAGACTTTCGATCGATCATCATCAAAGGCGCCGCATACCGCCGTACTACTAACGCACTTACATTCTTCTCCCAACAGTGGTCGCTTACACATCCACATTATACTCTTCAATCACACTCCTTGGCTTGACGTACTCCCCCAGAGGCTTGTAAGGTAAATCGTATCCAAATGCCGGTAAGGCGCCAAGTTCCAAGCCGCGGGGAGTGTCTGTCCATTGAGGAGCAGCAGTGATACCAATGACAATCACCCGTAGACCATACTTGTATTCAGGAGTGCCGAGAGCTGTCCCATTTTGTGCGTCAAGTACAGCAATAAGATCGGGTACACCAGCAACGACCTGTAAGGCAATGGTCAGGATGAATGGCGCGAAGGGACGAAGGGCATACTTCAGTTTTGTTGTTGACAGTGTGTTCGGCCAGCAAGTTCTCATTCTTGAATGGAACTACCTTGTCAGCTATTTTCACATATTTGTAGACTTACTTTTCATAACACCTTCAAACTTTTCATTCATCCCCTCTTCGACTCCTTCTTCATCGCCCGACATAGCGTGGATCTCGATCTCTCCATAACTGTGACCCTTGTGCAACCTCCTTCCGACGGCATGTATCTTGCCCGCGAATAACACCTTTGCCGCTTTCGGACCACCAAGAGCGTCCACAAGGATTCTTCCAATATTGCCAATGTCGGCTTGTCTGTTGGCAAGGGCGACAGCACGACCGAGACGCCATGACTGAGAAATGGTATTTCGAATCAGAGGGATTTCAATCTCTGCTTTGGTGAGCGGTCGGGCGGCGACCGAGGCGCTGGTGCCCATCTCAATGCATGCACCTCTAAGGACCCGATCGATATCTTTGTAGTGCTTGGCGGTTGTCATGAACTGGAAATGTTAGTGAGATTCACATGCAGGTTGTCGAGACGGTTACTCACGATGGTGGTACCATCACCGCTGGTCATGGCGTTTGGTAGCATGATAGAGCCAGAATCATCCTTAGCATAAACATTTAGCGTAGTTTGCCAGCCAGTAGGGTATGCGCGCCCCTGCATGGTATCATTAGTTAAACCCTATATGCAAGCATCCGAACCAACCATGAAGTCACCGTCGAGAACCGGAACATCAAGGTAATCGCTGGCTCCAGACACCATGTTCACCATGCCGTTACCTCCACCAATCTCAATTGCAGTAAGAGCTCCAAGGTTTTCAATCTTCATAAAGTCTAAGAGAGCCTTGATTGTGTGTCCTGCACTAGTTTTTGTGTAAGTATATGGCTGTCATTATAGAAGAACACCGTGACTCACTTATCCGACATGAGCTTCTCAGCAGCGACCTCTGGGGACCCAATTCCTCCTCCGTAAACCACCATCTTGTTGGGATCAAAACTCTCAAAGTCAATCACTCTACATTTAGAGCCTGCACGCATCATTTCACGCAGAGCCAAGTAGACATTGTGTGGGTTACCACCGCCGCCGGTACCAAGGATATAACAGCCAGTGGATATCCATTCGATGTCGATCTCGGAGAGAAACCATTCACCATCGATGACTTTAGGCTTGTATTCCAGGAGTTCAGGGGTGGAATAAGCAATGTCCTTGTCGGGAATTTGTCGATTGGCATTGGCAGCTGGTATAGGAGTGACGCGAGTAATTTTGTCCCAGATGAAAGATGGCTTGGCACTCTGAGGTCTGGAATCATCCGAGGCAGAAACGGACCCTCTCCATTCACCGGCAGCTTTGACGTAAAACCTACATCGACCAGTTGTATCTGTGAAATTAGCGCTAGAATGCCAAAGTGTAGACTCACAAGCAATAGGAATAGCCTCGCTTTCCACCACCACAGTTTCATTAGGGTCGGCACCAGCTGCCACAGCTTTGTTAATTGCCCGCTGTTCCACCATCCTCTGAACTTCTCCCATTGATAAGGAAGAGGTATCCTCAAACGTGTCGATTACTCCAGAAATTTGGGCGCATGCAGCCCCAACAGCATTGGCAGCGTCATAGTAGGGGAAACGATAAACTTTGCTGACTCCCTTGAGTTCGTCGGGGACTAGAATGGCACCACCACCGACCAAGTAAAGAGGTACATCTGTGGCAGAAGTCTTCATCCCATCAACAGCGGATTCGAGCATAGACTTGATCTTGCCTTGAACCGCCTTGATGTCCTCTTTTGGAATATTCTTGACAAGCTCTGGGTTGCCGAAAGGAGTGGATGAACCAGCAGCTATAATGATATCGGTGGTTGTAAGGATATCACCACCGAATATGAGGCCAAGCTCATGAATTCTGTACCCAACGGAGTCGGGACCAATGGTAATCTTGCCAGATGCGTCTTTTCGAACACGAGAACCGCCACCGAGACCGATGGAATGCACATGAGGCATGGAGAAATTGAGAGAAACGCCACAAAGCTCATGATATGTTGCCGCTTGGCGAGGAAAGCCAGACGGTCTGACATGTCTGTTAGCCAGATAGAATATTGAGCTATAAATAAAGTTTACTTACAAAAGTACACCAATCTCAGTCTGGAGAGAAAAATATTAGTGAATGTTACAAGTTTACGCCTTAATGCTCACCGTAGTTCCTCCTACGTCAACAACCAGAGCTGTCTCCTTATTTTTCTCCTGGGACTCCAAGTTTGCCAGGAAGTTTGCACCTCGCATGGAGTTGGTAGGTCCACTGGAGAAGGTTTTGATAGGGAATCTGGCAGCCATTTCGCATGTCATGAGGGTACCGTCATTGGAGGTGAGGAAGAGGGGACAAGAGAGGCTAAGGGCCCGGATTGATTCTCGGAAGCCTTCGACCGTGTGATTGGCAAAGGCGAGTAGACCCGCGTTGAGGATGGTAGCGTTTTCTCTTTGTAAGAGACCTGAATACGATAAGAGCCAGGTCTTTTATCGTTTCGTCACGAAAGTACTTACCAACATTGGCGACCTCCTTGCTGATGCACACCTTTATACCCGGAATCTCGTCCAGGATGATATCCCTTACAAGCTCTTCTTGATGAATGTCGTTGTCGATTGGTGAATAGCACCCAGACACTGCTACGGACTTAATACCTTGGCGTTGGATCTCGGCACAAATACCTCGAACTTCAACAGGATCAACCTGTTGGTCACATATCAGCGTCATTCCTCATTATAACTGTTGGGATTATGACACACCGCTGTAATTTCAGTCCCGTCCACTTGCAGGCCACCTTGAGCGAAGAAAGTCGGCCCTTCTAGCACGTGTCGGAGCTCATAAGGGAATGAAACGAATGGTGGTGCGAGCTTGCTAAACGGCCCTGACAGTCTGATCACGGCCACTCTCTCAAGTTTGGATCCATCTCGCTCGATTAGACTGTTGACAAAAGATGTTGTTCCAATGGCAACAGCTTGAACCTGAGACCTGTCCATGCTAGCCTTCTCTAATGTAGCCTTGATAGCTGCTTGGATGCCAGAGGCGATATCGGCTGTCGTCGGCACTTTGTGAGCGGCAAGGACAGGTTTTGAGCATCCAGAAGTCAAATCAAGTATGACAGCGTCCCTGCAAGTGATGTAAGCCAGGGCCTTTGCATATATGTGTTTAACTTACGTATTCGTACCACCTACATCTACCCCTACACGAATATTGACAGGAGCGATGGTCATGTCTGCTGATGGCGAATGATTGTTAGAGGTATCTCAGGTGCCGATGATATTTGAACGGGAGCGGCGTATGAGCCAGGTAATGCCGACTGTCTATTGTGAAAGATAGATAAAATATGACTTGGCAAGGCCCGACAGTTTTGTCACCAAACCAAGCTGGCGCCTTCTTGGACAGATAGTTAAGATATATAGGGCGTCTATTAGATAAAGTGCTAAGCGCTGGGGAGAACAAGGCCAAGAGTGATCGAACTGAAGTTGAACGAATTGCCGATGTTTGAGTTATCAACGAAAGTTACCGACAGCGAGCGCCCACGGCGCAAAGGTGGAAAAGCAGGAACGACTAATAGACAAGGGGAATTATTCTTCCCGCGTCGGCCGTACTTCCAGGCACGCCTCCTCACTTTGTTATCTATGATCAGTTGGAATTAGGCTACAAAAAAATGCAATTCAAGGGAACATGACTGACGATCATCCACCAATCCCACTTATAAATAATGCATAGGAATACAGACAGATAAAATACAACACGTATGCTACCAAGACCTGCTCTCAGAAATCAAAGGATTGATGCAAAAGCGAAAGAAGAGAGACTATTGTTTATTATTCGCATTAAAAAATGGACAGATAACTGTTCGGCGATCTGATAACCGATGAGGTCGAGCCAGGCCGAGGTCTATAATAATCTACGAACTCTTTTCTGTCCCTTTTGGTATTCGAAGTCCTTAATTCTCATGCTTCATCGATCTCTCTGGGACCAATAATAAGGCATCCAAAATTAGGCGTTTTTTTGCCACAGCGACCTTATTTGAGGCGCCTATATTGAAGGCTAGTGTCTGTCCGACTCCACCTAATCAGAAGAAGTGAGTACATCGATTTGTGCATCATTGCTTCCAACGCACACAGTTGACCTTCCATCTCCAGCATTTTCGCGAGACACAAACCACAGATAAGCTCAATAATGGGTCCTTGACAACTATCGCTGTTCATTGAATTGGTAATAACGCGCGCCTGTCTTGCTGCAGCATGGACGAATGAGGAACGACAGGATACATGGCAATCCCGGTAACTGTTCTCTCAACAACGCGAAGTATTACAAGCCTTTGAGTGATATGGATCACAAGCTCCCCTTCGAGTCTATAGCTAGACATTCTTCATATACGACAAAACGACATTAGACAAAAGGAAGATCCTCAGAAAGCTAGACGTCTCACAACGGCAGGAAGAAGCTGAAGTATGGAAGACTAATCGATGGGTATGTCGCTGTCACATTACTCGCGGAAATCAATTATGCTGACCATACCTAGTTGAATCGTGACAATGTACCACTTCCACCATCCAGGCGTAACTGGGGTGTCTGGGCTTAGGTTGGCTTTTGGGTTACCTCTGGTGTCAACGTTAGTGGTTGGTCAGGTGGTGCCAGCCTAACGTCTCTAGGCCTGAACGTTCGTACGTATAGCGCACACTCTTATAAATATTCGTCTCACCTAACATAATACTAGGTCAGGCAATGCTTGTTAGCTGCATTGGCAACATTCTTTGTGCAAGTGTTGTTTGTTTGGTTGACTGGTCAGATGGGCTCAAATATCATGTTGGTTTCCCAATGTGGAACCGTATGGTTTGGGGTATCCGTGCTTCTTACTTTCCTGTCAGTTCATACATTCCTAACTTTTGATTATCTGCTAATGAGATGTGTCGTAGTTGGCGAACCGTATCATCCTCTCCATGACATGGTGTGCTACTCAGTCGTAGTTGGGTGCTCAATGTCTCAAGCCATTCATTGGCTCCATGATCCCTGGCATCTACAGTATGTTTACCTCATCTTAGGTTTGCACCTTGGCTGATAGAAGCTTATTAGCAATGAAGAACACCATGTCAGCTAGTGCAGGTATGACTTCTGCAGACTTCCTCTGCTTTGTCCTCTTCACCCTCATCACCATCCCATGCCTTCTTATCCCACCTGAGCACCTTTGTAAGCCTCTTGTCACTATCGCATCCATTTAGACCATTACTTGTTTCATCTTCTTCATCTGGTCTCTTGCCAGATCTCATGGAGGAGGTCCTCTTATGCAGTCTGAAGGTCTCAAGCTTGTGGGTATAGAGCCTGTCACTGGCTCTGCACTTGCTTGGGCCATCTTCCATGGAATTTCATCTGCTCTTGGTGGTATATATGCTGGACTGTTGAACATGGTAGGGTTTCGTCTACACTCAGCCGAAGGGCTGGCACGCTGATAGCTGATATAATTAATTTTTTTTCCTTTGTTAGAGCGATTACACTCGGTTTGCCAAACGACCTAATGATCCTCTCATCTCGCAAGCTATTGTCTCACCAGTTGTCGGTGTCCTTCCTTCGATGATTGGCATCGTTTGTGCCTCCAGTGCTTCTCAATTCTATCCCACCGAGACTCTCCTATGGATACCTTACAATTTGCTCACTGCCATGCAGACTGACCTATGGAGGCAATTGTTGGATGTTTCTTTACTGCAAGTGGCTGTTCATGTTGACTTTTGTGTTGGGGTGCAGTAATTGTGTTGTCCTAAAGTGCTGCTGGTTGTATCTATTTTGCAGTTTGATAGTTCGTTGTACAAGGATTATCAGTGGTGAGCAGTCGTGGGCTTGTTATTGCTACTATTTAATTGCTTTATGTTACTCCTCCTGCTGATGAGCTGAACTGTTTGATGTCGTGTTACCGACGTTACAGCCATAACAGCATAAATGGAGCTTTCACTTTCTTTGGAGTCCATCGCCAGCCAAATGTTCGATGGTTCTATTGCCGACGCCTATAATAATTTCATTTTGGCCAGTTATTTCAGCAAGCGTTGTTGGTCGTACATTTCCCGCAGTCGCTAAAGAAGATAGCTGAATATGCATGATTTCATCTATGTATCTTGAGAAGAGTCCGTATGCAATAGGTCCTATAATACGCTGTAATAAGTTACTTGTTCTAAACACCACGTATAGCGGATAAGGCCCACCATGAATGATGGAAAATGGAAAATGGAAAATGGAACGAAAGAGGATATAATTCAGGGACGTCCTCAACCGGAAACTGGGCGCTCTTCTCCCTGGCGCCCCGGCTCCTCATCTCGCCTCGGCACCGTCTTCGTTCCACCTTTCCATATAATCACACACCTTTTCTACAACTTCGCGTCCCTCCTCAACTCACTCCACGATGTCGGGTATTCTCAAGATCCTCTCCACCATCTCGCCTCCCCCCGCCGCTCCTCTTCAGCGCGACTACGATGGCTACCAGGTCTGCTGGAAGATGTTCTGCTTCCGCCCGGCCTTATTCAAATTCGAAGCCATGGCTTTCGCCTTGTTGGGCTTGTACTTGGCAATGTATTTTGTGGGAAAGGTCATCAACGGAAGGAGAGCCAGGTCTGCGTAAGTTCATCACAGGGGGCTTTGCTGAAACGGCGCGTTGACGAGTCTTTCAAACAGTGTGGCCCCATTCCAGTCATTCCTCTCCTCCCAATTCACCTCTATTCGCCCGCTCTTGACATCTTCTCCTGCTCTTCACCTGTTGTACGCTACCGGTCGACGAAACCTTTTGTGTCTTCACACCACCATTACTCTTTACCCTTTGCACGACATCCCCGGCTTGATCTACAACTTTGTCAAGGGGATCATCGAGCCCACTTTCGACTCTTCTGAGGGCCTCGTTTTCGATGCTACCCTTGGTATGGGTGTCGATGGTTTGCAGGATGGTGTCGGAGTATGGGCTGTTGTTGAGAAGAGTTTTATGAGGGACCTCAGGCAGAAGAGGTGGGATTTGGTGAGTACGCTTGTCCGACTTGTCCTTGTCCATATGTACTAACGATTTATTCACTCTAGACCTTTGCCAAGCTCTCTGAGAAGCCTTCTTTCCCCATCACCCATGCCCTTTTCCAGGAGCATGTGGATGTCACTGATATTGTGCTCAAGACTCCCAATGTTGGTGTCACTGAGCTCCTCGCTGACCCTGTCACAGCTGGCGTCCTCAAGTACCTTTTGGTCCGTCCGTTCACCTCCTTGCTTGGGCACTGCTAACTTTATGAATAGATTACCGACGCTCCCGCTCTTCGTCCTGCCAAAGGCCCTCTTGCTCCCAAGTCCAAGTCCCGCCACATCATCCTCTCCGTCCACAAGCCTTCCAACAAGGAGCAGGAAGAAGCTGTCAAGGCTTGGTTGCAGGTCACTCTTAACTTGGTCGACTTGCTTGCCAGGCCCGGATTGCTTAAGCCTGATGTGAGTGTTTGCCAATTTACTTCGCATGTGATCTGAAGCTGACAGAATGTTTTTTTAGGTTGTTCGCAAGCTTGTCAAGACCAGGCAGCAGGTCGACGAGGAGCTCGTTGCTCAGTACGAGAAGGAGCAAAACGAGGAGAACCCCCCTGCTGAGACTGCTGAAGACCGCCGATTGGCCAAGAAGAAGGCTGAGCGAGCCGCCATGAGCGAGAAGGAGCTCAAGAAAGCCGAAGAGTTGGACAGGAAAAGGGAGTTGAGGAAGATGCAGAAGAAGGGTGCGACGAAGTAAAAAAACTCGTTAATAGTATGTGAGAGTTGGTGGTTGGGATATGTTCTGGGTAGAGTTGGAATCAAAAATATACTTCAAAAGTACATTATCTGGTTTGGAATGAATTCGTCTTGCACCACAAACTGATTCTGCAGCTTTTTTTGAGTTATCATCTTCACGATATCCGTTATCATCGGCCAGTAGAACATACTCCACGAGAAAGACTTGATTGATTTACTTTCTGCCCCGAATGACGTTGGAAAGCGCTGGAAGGTGAGAAAGACGACGATACTACCACGTAGAGAAAGAAACCCCTATTTAAATCTACTTTTGACGAAGCTTGTCGAAAACTGGAGACTGGAGCCAAACAATTTGCGATAAATATCTCCTTCACTGATTTGCCGGATTTCTCAGTATTAGTGTCTTGAGGATACCAGACAATTTGCTAATGTTAGATGATCCGTTTGCGAGCAGGAGCTGTCAAAGAATGACGATGAGCGTCCGAAACTTATAAAGACCTCCTTCCGTTGTACGTTTTGCTTTTGGTAAAAATCAATTTCCTCTGCAATCAAATGTCTTGCGATCTTCTTTAGAATATGCATTTCGACACCAATCAATCGCCCAGTTACATAAGAGAAAGGTCGCCGAACTTCTCCTATTGGCCGCAAAAATGCACATCAGCAGTGTCCAGAAAACATCTGATCATAGGAGATAGAACCCACCCTGTAGCCGGGGACGGACCACTTGCCCTTCTTAAGCATAGTCTCAACAGCCTTGGCAATTTCGGGCCGGGCTTTGGCGACCTCGTCGACGGTAAGATCCTCGAATGGTCGGGCATCCTTGATGTTGGAAAGGGTAGCCTGGAGGGAAGCCTCCTCGGTGGAGATCTTGGAAACGGTCTCCTTGGCCGCGGCAACCTATACTTGGGGCATTAGTTGGTGAGCGAGCCGATGAAGGGGTGTCGCGTATTCCTCCGCTGGCGTTTGCTCATCTTCCAGCTCATGTTCAATGCGTCTCCATCGCATCCGAAATTCCATCTCCAATCCAGCTCCTAACGCGACACCCACCCCTTGAAAACTTTCTACTCACAGCCTTTCCCTCGAAAGCCTCAACAACACCGTTCCACTTGCTCACATCGTAGTTGACAGGCTTAAACTCGCCCAAGACCTTCTCCGCCAACTGAACCGCCTGCTGGTCCTTAAGGACAGACTTGTAATGGGACAAGTCAATGGAAGGGGCGGTAGCCTTAAGGGCAGAGTTCTTGTTCAAGGCGGTAGAGTGTCGAGCGCGGAAAGACTGAAGGGAAGTGAGAGTTTGCTTGTCGAGACCGAGACCGGTGTAGATCTTGGACCAGTCCTGCAAAGGGTAAAATTAGTGATTTCGAGGCGGTTTCTGTATCTTCGTGTACGTACGACGACAGAGGCAGCGGATTTGGTGGCCATTTTTAGGAATGAGAGGTGAGTTTTAGAGAATGATGGGTTGGAAAGAAAGGAGAAATGCATCCTATTAAGGGACGACGAAGACTGCCAGAGAGCGAGGGCGCGGAGACACGGCCGAGGAGTTATTTCCGCGTATTCCCGCGAGTGGCGCTTCTTACACCTCCATCCACCATCTCATTAGGCGTATTTTGAACTTCTGTATGCATTCATCATATCCATATATCACAATGTCCGAGCCTAGAGAATCATCTCCAAGACTTAACGAGGATGAGTCTAACGTTGACGAGGTATGTCTCCGCGTTCTCCACTGCCCAGAGTATATGTTCTAACGAGCTCTATAGGAACTTGCCTTGATGCAAGCTCGTCTGGCGGAGATGGAAGCCGAGAAGAATGCTTTGGCTGCATCCACCTCAGCTTCAGGAAATGGCACACCTGTGTCACATAATGTTAGCGGAGGGGAGACAAACGAAACCCATGAGGGGGATGGTAACATGGAGGAAGATGGAGAGTCATCAGAGGCGGTGGATATGCGGAGTGTCTTTATCGGTAATGTGCGTTTGTTGGTCACTTCTCTCCAGGGGATTATAGGTCCCAGGACAGTGAGTGCTAATGGTTGAGGATAGGTCGACTATGGAGCAACGCCGGAGGAGATTCAGGCGCACTTTCAAGCGTGTGGAACAATTAACCGAGTGACAATTTTGTGCGACAAATTCACGGGACATCCGAAAGGGTATGTTCATTTCTTCTTTTGGTCCTATTTGTATCTAGCTTCACCTGTGCACCGGTGGATTGGCATCTATTAATGCTAGCTCTGGTGCTCAGAAGCGGAACTAGTCGACCCATCTCGAAAATGCTGACATTTGGCCCTTAGTTACGCCTATGTCGAGTTCGCCGAGCCCTCAATTGTTCAGAACGCTTTGGTTCTCAACGAAAGCATGTTCAGGGGACGTATGCTCCAGGTGTGTTAAATTGGTTCCACGTTGACGCAATAAGGCATACTGATTCGTGGTGCCATGCCAAGGTCAAGGAAAAACGAACTAATGTCCCGGGCATGAACATGACCAACAGAGGCAGGGGGCGAGGACGGGGACGCGGAGGGTTTAGGGCGAGAGGCTTTGGCGGTTACAGAGGGCGTGGCAGGTGGGTTGCTCTCACATGATGACAATCCGATATAAATGAAGTACTAATGTTCTATTATAGGGGACGCGGACGAGGATGGTAAATCATTTATATAACTAGAACAGATAACAGTAATTTACAGCAGTTTATTGGCACTGTCGCCAGAATGTATACCACACGTTTGACTACTTATATGCACCACGTTTCATGATTTATTGAATGCGCGAAGTGCAGAGGCGGCAAGGTTCATCCGGCGACAAAGCTCATCCTTACTTAAAAGTCATCGAATCAGCCATCTTTCTTTCGTTGGCCTCAGCCAATTTACTTTCTTGCTGCTCAACAGCCAGCAGTCAAACCATAGGAATTACTAGAGTCCTCTTGAAGCTGCAACCGCAAAACATGCTCTGCCCGCGTCAGACGTATCCCTGGGAGATTTAATTCTGTGATACTAGCGCTTACATACATGTTTGAGCTTCGTTGCAGCATACTAAGCTCGGTACACAGTTCTGTGCGTACATATACATATTGTGGTAAAGATTGTGGAAGCCGAGTGGTGACGTCAAGAGATTTTGCACTCAAGTGTTCCAAAAATCAGGGTCATTAGTTTGGCGAGGATATCAGGCTGAGCTGTCACCGGTCAACGCGTCCAGCGTCATCGATCGTCAGCGAGAGATGTTGAAGATCAAGCATCTCCAAGCTTGTCTCTGGAAAGAAAGTCCAAACGCATATATTCCAAACAACGACCCCACCATGGCAGACTTATCCGTTGAAGACAAGTGCGAGCTCGCAGCCCGTCTCATCGAACAAACTCCCCCAGGAGAAATCAAGTGAGCTTTGACGTTGGCAGTAATGACAGCGAGTGCTAGACACTGATATGATGTGCAGCGATGTCATCAATGGTATGTACTGCTCTTACAGATCCCAGAAGCATATCCATACTTCGCACCTGCCCCAATATCCGAATATGAGCAAATCTTTTCAAGCTCAACAGTCCTACCATAAGCTGAGGACAATTACTCTTCTATTTCTCTGAGGATTATTGCGACCAGGGCCTGTGATTGTCCATTCTTTAACTGCCACTATCCTTTCAGAGTGCTTAGGACTGGAAGCTAACACCATGTCACAGATATCAGAACCATTATCAACGATGACCAGGCTCTCATGCCTCATGTGCTTCCCGCTTTAAGGTCTTATAATCTCTCTCAGCTGCACGTTATTGAGCACCCTGAGCTTGATGAAGTCCCTGCCCACACAGTAAGTAGGATCGATATGGAAAATTTACGTCCCCCGATCTAACTTAAGCTACAGTCTCTTTTGTCCAAAGCAGTAATGCTTCCAGGGTCGGAGAACGAGAGGTATGTGGATAACGTTGGTAAAAAGAGCTTTGCCTTTGATCACTTGACTTTCGTGAGTCTGTGCTTTGCTTTTGATCTGAACGTAGAATATTTACAAATAAAATAGACTGTCTCCGACTACCGGCCATATGAGCTGCCCGAGGAGGAGGAGACTTTCCGGTGAGCGATTCCGCTAATTGTAATTGATAGAGACATTTCGTTGATACTCTTGGACCTCAGCGCCGAGCTTGCCAGGTCGCTGGAGGCTTACTCTAAGAACCACTTCCCTTCAGGTTTTTACTCTGTTGCGTGCTCCCAATTCCCTCTCAACCCTCAACCAACTGCTACCGACATTGCCGAGCCTGAATCCATGGCTCCTGATGAGGCTGCTCCGGCCGAGGATCTGATCCCTACCGCTGCTGAGGGCGAACCATCTGCTGAAACTGCTGTTGAAAAAATGGACGTAGAAGACGACGTCGATGTCACAGATGTTGTGGATGAACTGGTTAACAGTGGTGATTTAGAACCTTCGTCTACGCCTGCTGTGGGTCATGTCGACAGCAAGGGGGATATTAGCGATCCTGAACGTTTGGAAGCACTTGACGAAGCCGTAGAAGAAGAAAAGGAAAGGGAGGAAGAGGAAGAAAGGGAGAACGGCGAAGGGAATGTTGTGGAGAAAATATCAGAGCCGAAAGCTGAAGAGGAAGACGGACCTAAGCTTCCTGAGGAGGAAGAAGAGGAGATTGAGAAGAAGATTGAAGGTCTGAATGTGGAGGAAAAGAAACAGGAGAGAATTGAAAACCCATTGTACACACTAGAGGTAGTTGGTAACCGTTATAACCCCAGCAATTTCTGGTGGGTGGTTTTCTTGTTTTTCGCAAGGTCGCAGCTGACTTGTGTTGCAGGACGGGTAGATGGCGTACCCGCTGGGTTGTTGACCAAGCAGCTGGAAAAGTCAATGGTATCATCAACGTTAATGTTCATTACTACGAACAAGGCAATGTTCAGCTTGCTACTAACCACACTGCTTCCTTCCCGTGCCCTACTGAGCCTAACGGCTCTCAATCCATTGCATCCCAGATAGTAACAACTATTAGCAAGATCGAGACCAACTACCAACTTGAACTTAACGATGTGTACAATGAGCTCGGTGAAAAGGCTTTCCGAGCGTGAGTTTCTATCTGTGCTGCATCACTAACTATAGTTTGCTGATGAGAAGCAATAGGTTACGCCGGACATTGCCTGTCACTAGACAGAAGGTGGACTGGGACAAGGTCACTGGATACACACTTGGTGCTGACCTTTCGAAGGCACGAACATAATGTTTTGTTGCGAAAAATGTATATACACAGCTCTGCAGGTTGAGACCATCCTAAATACGCTTGTGAATGTTTGTAGCTAGGCAATGCATGTAAGAAGTTTGGTGTCTTGCGTAAAATGGCATAATGAGCAAATAGACGGCCCAAAAGGCAGGGATTTTTGAACGCGGCGTGGTCTCTGGTTTATATAAACAAATCCCAAAGACAAATCCGTCGCCTTGGGATTTGTTTTGATGTTTTCGCAGTCGCTCTGTTTGCCATTCCACTTATTTCCCGCAGACAGCAATTATATCTATCACGCATAGTATTTACACCTTCCCAGGAAGCATAGCAACGCACCGACAATGGAGGACCCGGCGTCCTCTCCCTCCTCAAGCGCCTACCAACTCGATTCCCCCTCCGCAAGCACTTTTCTTCGAACAGCCCAAACACTTGAGGGGCTCGCTAAACAGTTAGAAAACCTCAAGGATGAAGTGGGCAATGATACAGAGGTGATATGCTGCTGTGGTGCAGTGATTGATGAAACACAGTGTGAGATGGGCAAGGAGCGGAAAAGCATCGAGGACAAGTTAAAGCTTAGTGGTGGTATGTTGTCTCTGGCCAGTTGGGTCTATATGTTGTTTTATGCATAGCTGATGACTGAGATAGAAATCGGAAGTGCTCTTCTGCAGCGCTGTGAGCTTCTGGAACGTAAATATCGGAATGAAGTGGAACGGTTTCATCAACAAGTAAGTCTTACACACTTTGCGCCGTGTTAGCTGTCGACACCAGTCTAACTATGATTTTTAGCTGGAGGTCAAGCGTACTGCGCTGGCAGAGAGTGTTAAAAGAGTGCATAATCTTGAAAAGGCGAATATGACTCATATGCAAAAGTACGCAGAGCAGTCTCGGAAAATGGAAGTCGTCGAAAAGGTACGTTTTTTAAACGCAGGGTAACGACACTGACTAAACTTACACAGAGATATACCGAAGCCATGCACACTCAGACACTCACTCAACAAACTCTTACCCACGTCAGGACGGAGCTCACGAATCTGAGAAATACCCATGCTCGACAAACTGTGGCATTAGCTTCAAGAGGCGGTGTAGAAGAGAAGTTGCTTGAGGCCGAAAAACGATACGAAGAGGCTAGGGATATGGCGGATGAGGAATTGCGAAAAGGCAAAGAGGAGAAGAGAAAGAGGCTGAGGGCAGAGGCGAGAATCGGTAAATAATTTCCAGAAATACTGCTGTTGGTGATCATTCCTAACAACTCATAGCGGAACTGGAGGAGCAGGTGAATACTGCCAATAAGGAAGCGGAGAAGATAAGAGCAGACAGGGCTCAAGATGCACAAGACCTTCTGGCGAATGCCAAAGAGCGGCTGAAGATGTTGCATGATGAATTGTCTGAAACATACAATGGCAAATCACCATCCGAAACTCCCGAGTATCAGCGCGTTCTTGAGGATCTCGTCGCCAACAATACACTTCTCAAACACGATGCCTCGGAGCTTTCTGATTCCCTTGCAGAATCACGAGACGAGGTTCGCGTTCTTCGAGACGAAATCGAGTCACTTCGAGCCTCAATACCCTCCAGACTTGCGTCCCCTATCGACCATTACCCCCGTCTTGCGCATGAGCTCAATCCCCGGTTTTCCCACTCTCGTACCGAGTCGAGTCCTATAATGGGGTGGAACCAGCCACGGCTGAGTCCTTGGGAACAGCACCGAAAGTTATCTACCGGAGTTGCAGGTCTGGGTATGGGTCCCATAGGTGAGACCGAAGGCAGTATTACATCAGACGACGTCAAGTCTGGACCTGTATCTCCAATTGTAGACAGTCCAAAGCAGGGTGTAAGGGCATCTCCAGGTGCTGCTGTCGGTTACATGTTGAACGGCGTGCCTAAGAGACCGGGGACAACATCAAGAAGGGTTAGTGGAGACTCTAGGATTATGAGGAACTACGCCGTAAGTCTGTTAAATTTGCAATCCTGACATATTACTAACCAGGCCTATAGTCGCGCACGATCGGCTCTATCGATGAGACTCTGCCTCGTCAAGAAGACCCTCCCATCTCGCCGGGTTCTGACTACTTCCGCGCTGCCGAAATTAGTCGTAAGCGCCGTTCACTCCGGCTCGCTCGACAGACGACTATATCCCCAAACGAGTTCTCCGATTATTCCCCCAACGCCAGCAATACACTTGTTGACCAATCTGTGTCGGCTGATCTTCCTTCGCCAATGTCAGAGACAGCAAAGCTTGACAAGAGAGCTGAGAGTCCGCATGTGGCGAAGAAAAAACCATTGCTGCTGTTGACAAAGTCTATGGGAGTGCAAACAGACCATACACCAGACGGCGAGGAAAGAGAGGAGAAGCAGCGGCAACGTCAAACAAATGCAGTGTCGGGTTGGGCTAGCACTCCTAGAGAAACGTCCCCTACTCCTGGAAGGGAGAGCTTCCCCGGTACTCCAGGAACTCCCAACCCCGAAGATGGACCTGCGAGCGCGTTGCTCGTTGTCGTAGAGCACATGAGCCGGATCTTGTCTAAACTTCGTGCTGCAGACGTACCTACCCTCAACAAACGTCTCAAGAAACAACACCTTGCCGGTGATGTTGTGCATCTTTCTCAGACAACATTGCGTGCCTTACAACAAGAGATTAATGAAGTGCGTCACCACTTCCGAGGTGTACATAACTTTGGAACTATTGATCCTAGAGATTTCAATCTTTTGCTAAGACTCATGCGCGACGTGTTCAATGACCTGGTCGAGCTTCAAGCAGTTGTCAATGATGTGACCATCGCTCCTGCAGTAGCAAAGAAGTTGCAAAGAGCAGCGTACAAGGCGGAGGAAGATGAAGCCGCCAAAGCAGGCAATGTCGCTTCAGGCCTCGGCTGGATCGCTGCACCTATAACTAAGTTCTTCGTCACACCCGCTGAGAACACTGAGCATGATCCTAACGTCCCCAGTAGTCCGGGAGGACCCGGTGTGGGCCTTGACAAGGGCAGGTCGCCTGGTATGCCCAGAAAGCCAGCGCCAAAACAGCAGGCAATGGCAAGTGCTACGGCTACGCACGTGAGCGTCGAGTTTGGAGGGTCAGGAATGGTAAGGCGTGTGGCACCGGCTCTAACTACACCCTCTGTTGCTATATCGTCCGTATCCCCTGCCGAGATACTGTCGAACCCTAGCGAAATGGAACAAAGAACAGTGTCTGGCCCGGCCGCAATAGGGAGGAATGAGGAAGGGCTTGTTGCACCAACAGTGAGGACGTTAAGGAGTGTCAAATCAAAAGCGAATAGAAATGAGCTGCTTGGGATCTTTGCTGGCGCTCCGCCACGAGCGACAGCATCTGGTGGCGAAGCAAACTGGATGGTTGCCAAAGGTGTGGGTAGTGAATCAAAACGGCTAAATAATCAGGCGTATGACGACCACGCTATCAAGGGAGGCCCGTCAGAACGCAAGAAGCTGTCGTCGGCCGTCGATGCTGTCATTGATCAGTCAGCGGTAGAGGACGATTATGATGTAGCAGTTGCAGGTAGCTACGAACCTCCTCTCCTTGAACGACAGTTACGACCACGAGGACTGTCGGATAGCAGCATCCGCTCAACAACCGTCAGCCTCGCAAAAGGAGCCATTCATGAGGCTACCATGACAACTCCCATACCCCGCGCCGCTGCCTATGGGGCGACACTATCAACAGGCTCTGTGTTTCAGACGCTCTCAAGAAGGTTTTATAGCTTTCGCGCCCCAGAACTTGCCAGTGCCAACCCCGCCGAAGAGGGCAATTCCGATGTGATATCTACTCCTCCTAAACCTGCCACCAACACCAGCAACACTCCTTCTCCACCCCGCGCCATCCTCCGCTCGCCAAGAGGTAACTCTCGCAACTCTTCAGTTTCCACAACCTCTTCTCTCACTCGCGACAGGCCTAATTCTAGTACACCAACATCTCGCAAGACAATTACATCGACTCCACTTGTAACTGCTAGTTCTTCCCAAACTCGATTCTTTGGGTATTTTGCCAGTTCGCTGGCAGCGGCTGGAGCTGATGGGATGAACGAAGGAATGGAAGGGGAAGGAGAGCTTGTGGGAGGAAATTTGAGGCAAGGGGAGATGCTTGGGCATGCCAGAGTTGACAGTGGGAAACAGAAAAGAGTTGTGTGAGGAACAGTGTAAATATGTCTCGGACTTTATCACGAACGATTTTTTGTTTAACGACTTATTTACGCTCATTCTGTTATTGCATAATCAGAAGATACCCATTTGGTTGTTATTTTAGCATCACCTATAGTCAGCACTTTTGAGTAACCGGTGGGCCGTTCTTTGCTGCTTCGCGGCTACAGCGTTCGCTATTTGTTTTACCATGCAATTTTATTCATCGTAGGTACGTATATAACACATATTCTTCGTTTTTTTGCTCGTCGTACACCAGTCTCAATTTCATCCCGTTTTTGTTTTCTCCTTCCACATGCCTTTATCCTTCATCTTGAAACAATTGTTCAGTAACTGTACTGCCTAAGATATGTCATCCTGCCAGAAGTTGTAGTAATGGCAGGCACGGCGTGATATTGGTGGTGTGATTTACCAAGAAGATAGAAAAAGCGTCAAATTCTAGTCCCCAAGCTAGTTCTATGCGGTGGTCAGAACAAGTTGATAGAACTATTGCGTCGACTTGTGACCCATGGAGTTAAGCTCGTGTTGAACGTTGCGTCTTCCCTTACAGGATGTTCGAGGACTGTTTAATTGCCTTTGTCGATGATCAGTTTCAGGTATCATCCGCCACCTTTTTGACTATCTACTTGCGGTTTTCAAACACTAGGATGGGGTTCACAATGGGCTCCACTGTGAGGAACATGGTGTTGGTGATCGTGGGTGGTAGGGCGAGAAGTATAGATGGTAATGTGGCGGGGCATCGTTCCCTAGATGGTAATGTGGCGGGGCATCGTTCCTGTTATGATGTTCTTGTTCAATGATGAATTGAGACTTCAAAGTGACTTGTGGGTCCAAGACTCCTACGCATCGTATATACATACCTTCCAAGGTCTTCATTTCACGAGTGTAAATAAGTCCCTCAAGGAAATCTTCCAACAATTGAGTTGATATCATCCATTTCCGATCAAGAAAAGACTCGGCTCCACTTGTGTGGGCCGTGTGTATCCATCATCGACAGTGGTGAATGTTGTCAGGTCAGCATTAACTCAGCAAACATCAAAGTCAAATGCTCATGGGTTTGTCATGCAATGCAAGTGTGATGCTGTTCTGGTTTATAAGATGAGATCCAGCTCCATCTATCCTTTCTTCTTCTCCCTTGACGCTCCATCACACCCGTTCGATCTCGTCTAGCACCTCAAGGCTTTTCAAACTCCTTCTTTGCCAACGCCAACTGTCCGTCAAGGTCTTTGCACATCTCGTCCACAACCTTCTGCACTTCATCAGTGCCGTTCGCTTTTCTTCCGCCCAAGGCCTTGAAACCGTCAGTTCGAGCCACACGGATTTGAGTCTTCGCTGCTTCGACAGTCTCAGCTAACTGACGCAAAATTTCAGCACGCTGTTCGACAGTGGGGCTAAGAAAATCAGATCGTCAGCTAGATAATGGATAAATTGTGGCGACGGCCTACCGAGCAATGGGAATTTTGAGGGTTGTCCCAGCCATTCTCTGAGGCGAGATTCCAGGAAGGTTGGCAGCGTGGATGGCTGATTCCACCTGTTTCAAAGACTATATGGTAGCCGTAATTAGCGTTTCTTCGGTAATCAAGTAGGCATGAAACTCACAGCAGTATCCCAGACCTCGACGAACAAAGCGTTGCCTTTAGTTGTCACAGATGCCAAGGCATTCAAATGCAATGTTCCGGGTGTGTCGGGTAAAGACACCCTAACGGAGTCCAAAAGGGCTATTTTCCCAGTCAACCTTTACTCTTGGTCCCTTGTCCAAGATATTTACCTACCAGGGCTAACTCGTCCCCTCCCTCTCTCTACACCTTCAAACAAGACGGCCTTGGCCCAGTGAACCGACTTTTCCATCTTTGCCTTAGCCTTGCTCACCACCTCCTCAATCACAACTTCACCCGCACCTTGATCATCCGTCGCACCAGCCTGGTCATCCTCTGTGATCCGGAGTTTTTGTTTGGCAGTCTTTGTATTCTGGCCTTTGTTTTTCTTGAGAGCAGGGAGAGTGGAGGAGAGGAAACGTACGAGAACGGGGCGGGCAGCGAGGGGAGCGGTGGCCCTCGGGAGCGATCTGATTACTGTTCTGAGTACTGCTGGTCTCATATTTGGTTAGAGAATATTATAGTCGTATAAGGATACTTGATCTTTCTGCGAATTTAATGTTCCTTTTGTTCGACGACGGAGACAGCAGGTCTTTACGTCGGGTTCCCTCTAGGGGACTATCACGTGGTTACCACGTGTACAAGTCGAGGAACAGACAGTGAATATAGTCACGTGATGTCTTCAAAAGTTCAAAATAATCAGCATGCTTCGTGATTTTTTACAGCTTGAAAGCGCAGGCTTCAGTTCTCAATAACCTATCCTTGGACAAGCTCATTCAATCAGTAATATGGCCAGATTCACATCAATTGGTATGGGCCGCAAGAAATTTGTCGCCTCAGCTGCCGAAGAAGCTCGAGCGACTGTTCAGAATGATCAATCCGGTGAACCAGATGCCGGTCCTTCCTCGGCTCCCGCCGCCGAGGGCAAGAGCAATGTAGACGGTTCACAGACAGCTGGTAAGAAGAAGCGAAGAGGAAGGATTAGGGCGAGGGATGAGAGTGGGAAGAGGATTGCGATCGGGGAGAAGAAGGGGCCTGATGATGGCAAGGTTGCGCCTCGATGGGGCAGAGATCCAGAGCTTGCTCGTACGTATAGCGTTGTTGCATGGCTGTCGCAGTCGCTAAAGAATAAATTTCAGGACGTTCAAAACTTTCCGCCAAGCACACAGAGGACCGAAAACAACGTCGTATTGAAGATCGCAATGCCAATGTGACCTGCTTTGCTTGCCGAGGTGTCGGTCACGCCGCTCGAGCTTGCCCGAACATCTTACTGGCCGCTACCACTGTCGGCGCTCCTGAAGAAAAGGGTGAGGGTGAGGGTCAAAGAGGAGTTGAGAGGAAGGAGGTTGGTAGGAGGAAGGGAGGCAAGAAGGGCGGTGATGTGACCAGCAACAAGTGCTACAGGTGTGTCTGTCCCTTATGCCCGCCAACTCTTCTATTAATTAAATGTGCAGGTGCAACGGTACAGACCACTCTTTACACCAATGTCCCGAGCCTGTTGACCCTCAGAACCCCACACCATACGCCACCTGCTACATCTGTCTCGGTTCTGGGCATCTTTCCTCTCTTTGCCCACAAAACAAAAAGGGTGTGTATGTCAACGGCGGCGCGTGCAAAGTCTGCGGCTCGACCGCTCACCGTGCCAAGGACTGTCCCGATGACAAGCGCGAAAAGGCTCCAGCGTTCGAGCAAAGAAAGCGGGGTGACATTGTTTTGGGTACCGGTAATGGAGCGGGCGCAGATGAAGATGACTTTATGGTCGAAGCTCGCCATCGACCAGCCCAGAACGGGTCCAAAAACAAGCGACATGCTCCTGCTAGGAATGGCGAAAGACCCATGAAGAGGATGAGGGATCCCGCAGAGGTTGAGGGTTATGCTCAACAAGGCGAAGTTGTTCAGGCGCCTAGTGTGCCGTTGACGGCGAAGAACAGGACCGAAGTCCTCACGAAGCCAAAGGCCAAGGTTGTCGCGTTCTAGTTGCATATATGATACATCAGATATTGGGTTTTGTGCTGTATGTATTTCTTATGGATAATGTTTTTATCAACCACAACACAGTGATCGCCGCTGCACGTTGCAGACGCAGCCTCGCATTTCTGATCAGGCGATAGACATTCTAGGCGTTATATTGGCTACAGTTGCGCAAGGTGGCGGCTTGACTTCTTCCACTGGTCTGATGAGGAAAGGGGAATTTTGCTAGCCTCTTGGCCCTGAAGTTACTATTTTGTCACCTGTTCGGCTGTTATTGAAACCAAGTCTGTATCAAACAGTTCAATAAACTATGAGTGATGAATTAGACGACAGCTCTTACATGTATAAGTATACTTACCTGCTCGTTCAGTACCCTGACCTTCATCCCTGCGTACCGTCTATACTCTTCCAATATACTACTCAACGCCCACCGTTGTAGCTTTCTGTAACATCCCACCACAGTTCCAGTCCTATGACGTCCCATATTGCAACATAGTAACGTTGGGAAAGTGGATGGGCGTAGTAAGAGAGTTAGAGCCTGAATGATCAGTGGCTCGGGCGGAGGAGGAAGTGGTGGAAGGTGGTCTGTCCTTTAGGTATTAGCAAACCACTTGGGATAGAGCGAGTATGAGCTGACATTGGCCAGATATAGGTACCACACCAGAATCTGTGTATGGAGGTGGGAAGTGTGGGTTCAAACTCGTTTGAGGGGCGAGGTTGTACAACTTGATCCCTTGAGATTCGATGAATGACAAGCTACCAGCTCATCGTCAACTTCCAATCTTTTGCGCCACCGACCCTCAGGTAAAAGGCCCCACAATATGTCTGAAGGCTCCTCAGCTCCCACCCATATGATGCTTTTCAGATTTAGCTTCTCGAGAAAAGAGAAGCACAGCTCGGAAGGCTGGGCGGAACGGTAGAACCCTTTAAATGGCAGAGCTTAGTTCATGACGTCCGCAAGACAAGAAGAGAAAAAGACGAACCGTCTTCCACGAGGCCAAAGTTCATAGGTGGTACTATCTTTGCCATGATGTCTCTTGTGTGAACGTATGCCCGACGCTAGGTTTATGCGACCGAGAACATTGCTTTCTTGTTCGTTGTCTTCGCATTCGTTTTCTCTATGGACACAATCCGCTTTAGTCACGTGATCTTGAGAGTCTGCTTAATGAACTGCCGTATCTTTCTCTTCTATGGCATGTAGTGGACCAGAGGTTATATTTATACAAAGAAAGCCCAAGACGACATGAATTGCAACAGTTATCAAGCACTGTTTCATGTGCAACTCTGGTTAACTTATGAAGTCATGCTCGGTCACCCATCTCGCCTGTTGGTCCACGGGCCCGTAGTAACAATCTATGCAACGATGCTATATGTTTCACTCGTCGATCCCCCACTCTAGCTCCTTGTATGAGCCGTTCCGCAACAATCTTCATGCAAAATTCTCAGCCGAATAGGACATGGAAAGAGATGGGCCAACAAATGCCACACACGGAATTTGTGTCGGCATCAAAACGCGCTCATTTCGACGCGTCCGAGCTTCCCTCGACGCGTCCATCTTTCATTTCCGAACTGCCTCTTCTTACTTACCTTTCTTCCTTCCTACCCACAGAAAAACATCGCCATGTCCTCGCCACCATCCAACTTCAACTTCCCCTCTTCTTCAGCTCCCATGGGCTCCCTTCGCCATTCTTCTCCACCCGGTAATAGACCCATTGTCGACCCTCTCGCTTTCGAAAACGTGCACGGCCTCGCCGGTTCTCTGCCCGGCGCTCGTAATGGTGATGTTGACGGCTCCGAGGCTGAAGAGGAAGGCGCCGTCCAGGGCGGACGTGGAAGGAGACAAGGTAGAAGGGGGCTTGATTTTGATGCCATCCCCAGAGTGAAGGACACCACGGGTGAAAAAGTGATGGAAAGTTTCATCCTGTTCTTGGAAAAGTTAGTGATGTCTCATTCCATTTATGAAAAAGTACTTACACAAATATCTTTGTTAGCTATACAGAAAGCATCGCTTTCCCAGAAACTCCTGGGTCTGTCGTACCACCACCTACAGGGGATGAGTCAAAATACTATGTTGAGCAGGTTCATCTGATGAAGATAGATGAGAGGACCACTCTTTACGTCGACTTTGGCCATCTTCTCGAACGTGAAGAAATTCTCGCTCGAGCTATCCAATCCCAGTATTACCGGTGAGTGACATTCGCTTAATAGTGATCCGCGCTTACACTACATAGATTCCTTCCTTATCTTCGGCGGGCGGTTCAGTTTCTTGTGCGTCGTTATGAGCCCACTTGGCTTTATATGTCAACATCTGTCAATGCAAGCGAGACCATTCCTAGCTCTTCCCTTACTATTCGAGAATTCAACGTTGCTTTCTACAACCTCCCTCTCACATCGGGTATCCGTGACTTGAGGATGGACAAGATCGGTCAGTTGATGAGCATCAGTGGTACTGTCACCAGGACATCAGAGGTCAGACCAGAACTGGTTAGCGGTACATTCGTATGTGATAACTGCAAGACAGCTATCCATGATGTGGAACAGCAGTTCAAGTACACCGAGGTATGTTTTTTCTCATGTTTTTCATGCTTGCAGCTAACAAGAGGCAGCCTATCATGTGTCAAAACTCAACCTGCAGTAACCGTAACCAATGGCAACTTAACATTGAACAATCAAAATTTTCCGACTGGCAAAAAGTCCGTATTCAAGAAAACGCCAACGAAATTCCCACCGGTAGTATGCCTCGATCACTCGACGTTATTCTCCGTTCAGAAATTGTCGAGCGAGCCAAGGCTGGTGACAAATGTACCTTTACTGGTACCTTCATTGTTGTTCCCGATGTTTCGCAGCTTGGTCTTCCTGGGGTGAATGCGGAGATGATGCGAGAAGCGAAAGGTGGCCGAGGCGATGGTGGACCGGCGAGCCAGGGTGTAACAGGTTTGAAGGCGTTGGGTGTAAGGGACTTACAGTATAAGACTGCGTTCTTGGCTTGCATGGTTCAAAATGCTGACTCCAGAGTAAGACTTTAGCTCTACGGATTTGAATCAAGCTAATTTCATGTAGGCTGGTGTTACAGACGTGCGAGGTGAAGTTGAAGACGGCCAAGAAGACCGAGAATCGTTCCTTCGTTCACTTACTTCCCAGGAACTCGACGAGTTGCGAGGCATGCTCAACTCTGATAACATCTACCAAAGTCTTGTCCAGAGTATTGCACCTACCGTCTATGGTCATGAGATTGTCAAGAAGGGTATCCTTCTCCAACTTATGGGCGGTGTGCACAAGCAAACACAAGAAGGCATCCATCTCCGTGGAGATATCAACGTGTGCATCGTCGGTGATCCCTCTACCAGTAAATCTCAGTTCCTCAAATACGTTTGCGGTTTCCTCCCTCGTGCGGTCTACACATCCGGTAAAGCCTCCTCAGCTGCTGGTCTTACGGCCGCCGTCGTCCGAGATGAAGAGTCTGGCGAGTTTACCATCGAGGCTGGTGCGCTCATGTTGGCCGACAATGGTATCTGCGCTATCGATGAATTCGACAAGATGGACATTGCCGACCAAGTCGCTATTCACGAAGCCATGGAACAACAAACCATCTCTATCGCCAAGGCTGGTATTCAAGCCACCCTCAACGCCCGTACCTCCATCCTCGCCGCTGCCAACCCTGTTGGCGGACGATACAACCGTAAAATGAGCCTGCGTCAGAACGTTGCCATGTCAGCGCCTATCATGTCTAGGTTCGACTTGTTCTTTGTCGTATTGGACGAGTGTAACGAAAATGTCGATTTGCACATCGCTCAGCACATCGTGAATGTGCATAGATTCAGGGATGATGCCATTGCTCCAGAATTCAGCACCGAAGCGCTCCAGAGGTATATTCGATACGCCAGGACTTTTAGTCCAAAGGTAAATTTTGTCCGATTACCACTATAGACGTATATACTTATCTGCCACAGTTGACTCCTGCTGCCAGCGCTGTTCTAGTCGAAAAGTACCGCTCCTTACGTCAGGATGAAGGTGGTCCCGGCAAGTCGTCTTTCCGAATCACTGTCCGTCAGCTAGAAAGCATGATCCGTCTATCCGAAGCTATCGCCCGAGCAAACTGTCAACACGAAATCACCCCAGCCATCGTGCGCGAAGCCTATTCTCTTTTGAGACAATCTATCATTCACGTTGAGCAGGACGACATTTCTTTCGATGATGAGGATGAGGGCAATGGACTTAATGGACCTGATGGACCTGGTGGTGATGATGGTATGGATGAGGACCCTCAACTGAGTTCGGCGGACCTTGCGGCGTTGGATGAGGCAGAATCAAGTTATCAAAGAACATCCTCTGCTCAGCAACAAGAGCAACAAGCGCGTGAAACCAGCGTTGCTACTACTCAACCGTCGAAGAGGAAGATGCGAATCACTTGTGAGCACCCTTTCTTTCTCCCATGCCTGAATGAACTGATAACCTATGCAGATAACCAATACATGGAAATAATGAACCTCTGTGTTCTTTATCTCTCCGAGGTTGAACGGGATAGCGGTACTGGGGTTGATCGAGAGGAGTTGATACAATGGTATCTCGAACAGAAGGAGAATGACTTCGAATCAGAGGAGGATATGGAGTATGAGAGGGAAGTGATAGGGAAGGCCTTAACTAAGCTCGCCAAGGTGCGTTTGATGGTTTAATGAGACTGTGCCAGTGGCTGATAACATGATAGGACTCGTACTTGTTAGAAATTCGAGGAGATGTCAGAGAAGGACTGGTTCCTTCGAGCGAATTGGAGTCTTCTGCTGGGGATGGCAACAAGGTCTACTATCTTGTTCGTAAGTATAGTTCGTCACCGCTCCTGCAGATTAGGGCTGATGATTTGTCGCAGATCCCCAAGTCGATTTGTCAGACTTGTCTTCCTCCATTCCCGCATAAGGCATTAGTATTTTCGATTAATCTTGGGTTTGGTGTTTGTCTTATTAGCTTAGATGTACGGTGTATAGATGCATTTTCTGCTGTCCCCACAATGCCGCATGTGTCATGCCCCTCCTCATGCAGATCCTTCTTTCTCCTTCAGATCGTTCTCCAATCCTTGCAACGTCCTGACTAAGCTTCCACCAGCCGCCTGGTTCAAAACGCCCACAAGACTCCTTCCTTGTCCCTCCAAAAGACCAACCAACTGCGCTCGCAACGTATCAAGTTCCGGCACCTTGCCCAACTCCTCCAACTCCTTCTGACCCATCACCTTCCCGCCCTCCACTAAACCCGCCACAAGTTCCAAAGTCGGTTGAATGGCAGAGTTCTCTCGCTTGATAGATTTGACCGTTCTAGAGAGAGCGGTAAGGATTTTGTTGAGATATGTGGGGGAGAGAGTGGAGCAGGTAAGAACAGCCCGCTGGCCTGTGATATGAGGAGTGATGGGGGACGAGCAAGCTTTGGATGTCGCGACGAGCACACCGGATCGTACGACCATCAACTGCGCTGGTTCGATTTCTGCTCTTTCCAATTGCTCCTCCTTAGGCAGCCTGGGGTTGTAAGGGACAATCGGCCTCTTGATTGACCCAACAGCACGCCTTAGTTTGGACCATTCAGCCGCAGATATGTTTGCATGGTCGAAAACCAGAACAAGGGATGATTTCGTTAAGACTTGGTTGTACAAGTTCCAGAGGAACGTTTTTCGAGCAGTGTAGACTCGCGGGGCTGACGGTTGAGGGGAAGAGGTATTTTTCGAGACAGCGGATGGACGGGCTGCTGAGGACATGCAGCGTATGGGGGTGAAAGGTGCTCTAAGAGCTGTTGCGGGCGTTCTGAGGGCCATATTATGCGTGTCTGGCGTTCGGGCGGATTGAGAAGAGGATTGAGATACTCGGACTAGCAAAAAGGTCGCAGGAAAGAAACGCGAAAAAAAGGTTCCGTTCCCGTTGTGGCGTGGTACTCGCTTTATTACATAATAACTGGTAAAAGATAATTGAAACAAAAAGCAAAAATTAAACGACTTGAGCAGGGTTCGAACCTGCGCGTCTTTCGACACGGGATTTCTTGGATTACGTGATCCATTCAAGTCCCGCCCCTTAACCACTCGGAGCATCAAGTCATCAGATGATAGAGCCATACCCGGTACACATGATATATGTATTATAATGCTTTGACGATTGCTTAGTTTTACATCTATCTTTAACTAAAAAAAAACCCTTTCAAACCCAAGTCTCTCAAACCTTCCTAAGTTTTTGACATATTGAAATTCTGCAACTCAGAAAAGGATATGCTCTCTGTCGATACAATTCCGTAAACTGCAGTTTGCACCTATCATCTTTCAGTTCTTATCGCGGCGGCGCCCGGAGGTTATTATGGCGTTTTCCGCCATCGGCTTACTCCGTGGAGATAACGGCCATATTTCCAACGACGGAACAAGGAGGGTCATGCAGCGTTCACGAAGCCGGCCATTATAAAGGCTTTATCGCCTCTGTTGCTTCTTCTCCCATTATCCCTTCCAAATACTGCCAACCATCACCATGTCCGAACAGAAACAGAGCTCCGCTCTCCCTCTACCTATCCAGTCATCTACACCCTACCGTCCCTCCTGGAAGCCCCGCATCTTGCTGGGTATTCTATTTCTCCTCGCAACCGCTATCAACTTTGGTCCATCCTTATCTTCAGTTTCTGAGGGAGAAAACGGTCGCTTGGATCCGTCATCTTACAAATTCCATGATGATTTGACCACTCGCTTTGATATCGAGCAACTAAAAAACTGGGCCACATGTCCCCAGCAACCCAAGCCTATCTATCCCAACATGACTTGGGAGATGACGGAGGAGGAAAGAAATAGGTCGATTGAGCATTATGCCCAGGCAGTGGTTAGTAGTGCCCCTTTGTCATATCCGTCGAGGCGCAAGATAGCTGATGGGTTGATTATACAGCGAATCCCTACTCAGAGTTACGATGATAATGAAGAACCCGATGAGGATCCCAGGTGGAAACCGTTCTTCATATTCCAAGACTGGTTGAAGGAGACGTATCCCCTTGCGTATGGCAGAATTTCGATCATGAAGTGTATCCAGGCTGACCGTACTTTGTATTTTGATAGGCATGAAAAGGCCACTATCGAGTACATCAACAGTGGGTTCTGCGACGCTTCATTTGCAGTACCAAATTATCTGACTGATATCTATAGGGCTCGGTATCTTGGCTACTTTCAAGGGTTCCGATCCGACTCTCAAGCCCCTTTTGTTGTAAGTATCATCCAAGGTTAGCTAAAATTCATATAATTTAGCTGACGTATCTTGTCCCCAACATGCAGGATGTCTCACTACGATGTAGTCCCCGCCCCCGAATCCACATACGACAGGTGGACTTATCCACCCTTCTCGGGTCACAACGACGGGACTTACATCTGGGGCAGAGGGGCTGCTGACGACAAACCTCTTCTCGTTGCTCAATGTCAGTATACTGTTGACTTGGGGCCCTTCAATATTTATTAATATGGCGTTCGTAGGGGAAGCAATTACTCATTTGTTAGAGAACGGATTTACTCCTCGTAGAACCATTATCCTCTCCCATGGAAACGACGAGGAAGAGGTATTCGCTCGTCGAGGACAAGGACAGATTGCTCCCTTACTTGAGAAACGCTACGGTAAAGATGGCTTGCTGATGGTTATCGATGAAGGAAGTGGTACTGAAGATGATGTGGGTTGCTTTTAAGGAAAGGTTGTGAAGGAACAGGAATAACCTCTTTTAGTACTATGGTTCGGCCTTTGCTTTGCCTGCTATGGGTGAGAAAGGCTACATGGACATCACAGTGGGTCTCACCTCCTGCTGGTTGGAAAGTAGCTAACCAACGTCTATTTTCATCCTTACAGATTACCGTTGGTACTGCCGGTGGTGTAAGTTTCCCGAATCAACATCCGAACGAGACTCACTCTCCTGCAGCACTCTTCCGTCCCACCCGAGCACACTGGTATTGGAATCATGTCCCGGTTGTTGACTTCCTTAGAAGACAACCCTTTCCCTACCAAGGTCAGCCTATACATTCAAGACAGCACATAAAGTTGACAAAGTATAGCTCACTCCCGCTTCTCCTTACCTTACCGCTCTCATGTGCGCTGCCAAACACGGCTCTTCTTTCCCTTCTTCCCTCTCCTCTCTCCTCTCTTCCGAAGGTCCTACTTCTTATCCTAAACTGGCTAAAGCGCTCGCCAAAACTTCCCTCCTCGAGCGTGCCTTGCTAGGGACCACTACCGCAGTTGACGTCGTGCATGGCGGCGTCAAAGTCAATGCTTTGCCTGAACTTGTCACCGCGATGGTCAACTTCCGTATCGATTTCTCTGAGAGTCTCAACTCGACCAAGGAACATGTCAAATATCTCGCTTCTCAAGTGGCTGAGAAGAGTGGTCTAGAACTGTCAGCGTTTGATGGGAGGGACGTGGGCGAGTTAAACGGTAAATTTGTCAAGGTTGAGGTAATGGGATTGCCTCTCGAACCTGCTCCAAGGACTCCAACTGAAGGTGGGGTCTGGGAGTTGTTTGCTGGGACAGTCAAGGCTGCGATCCCAGGTCCCGATGGCGAGGAGCGTTTTGTTACTCCCTTCGCTTCAACGTAGGTTTTTCTTCCAGTGACCAAGTTTCAGGGCTGATTACATTCAACATAGGGGCAATACTGACTGCAAAATGTACTATAACCTCACCAAGAACGTCTACCGCTTCATGGGTACCAGTTTTACTGGAAGTGAAAATGCTGTGAGTGTCAGACTCTAAACACAACCGAAAGCCAGACTTTAAACATGACTGAATGCCTGACCCGTATTCGCAGCACACTGTCGATGAAAAGGGCTCTATTGCAGGACACCTTCAAATTGTTAAGTGGATCCACGCCATTGTCCAAAATGCTGATGCCTACACTGGCGAGGAATGATCGGTTATTATAACTAGTCATGTTAACTAGTTGTGATATATGGTAATTAAAATCGTGTTTCAAGTTTTTTATAAAGTCGCAGGGAAATTACCAGAAATACATGAATTTCTTTGAATGTACAAAGGATGCATGCGTATGGCTTCTTGATTCACATCTAGATCTACTCGTCACCACCGAACACTGCACAAGATGTCAGAAGTTTCTTACATGGCTGTATCAGCAATGACTTACAGATAGAACCGACAGAAGACTTGCCACCTGGAGCTGTATTTGCGATATTAGTATGCTTATGACGAATATAAAACGATCACAACTTACCTTGAGTGACCTTTCGGGTAGGCTTGAATCCAGGAGGGGGGTTGCTAATCCTGTCTTTCTTCTCCTTGTCATCATCCTTGACGTCTTCAATCTTTGCACCGCCCTCTTGTTCTTGCTCAACATGCACCTTCATCCTTTCCAATCTCTCGATTTCAACGTCGACACCGTCACCGCCATCTCGAGGAGGGGCAAGGGAGAGAGCGTCCTGTTCTTCGTACTCCTCACCAAAAAGTCGAAGATTGTCTTCCTTGGCCTTTCGGGGAACGGTGGATTTGGAAGGAGGGATGGCTGATTCGGTGGTAGGATCGGCAATCTCAGCCTCAACAAGGTCGGCAACAGCGGCATCGGTAGCAGCTTGAGAGAATTTTCCAAAAGTGGCGTACTCTGTGAGCGCCATTGTCAGTTCCCGTACTAATACATGATATGCACAAAACCCAAGACATTCCACGTGTTTTGATGATCTAGGAAAGGCTGGCCAGCAGTTTGCGGATTCCACAGACATCATACCTGATGGAGCAAGGAGGACTTGCAGATGAAATATATCACCAAGATAGACTTACTCGGAAGTTTCTGGATCTCGCTAAAATTCTGGTTGACGGTCACACCTGCAGACCTAGCCAACACGTCAGATCTTTCCTGACCGCTCTGTCCTCCTCCACTCACTTAAGGAATTCAAGAAGAGATCGCTTGGAAAAGACAATTTTGTCACTGATCATAAATGTCATCTCCTAGCTCCAGTATATCGGATATAGGCAAAGCTTACCTGTCCCAATTCAACATGCCTGATCGTCACGACAAGTGATAAGAATTCTGTTGGGCACCCAGGCAATATTACTCACCAATAGTAGCACTCCTATAATTCACGTCAGCATGTCCGCAAGGATTTATAGACTGGAATTCACGTACCAAGTCTTGGGTTGTTCCATGTTGAAGGGATGAATGGGGGTAAAAGTAGAAGCTTGACTACATGGTGTTCAAATAGGTGATGTCAGTCTTCGGGTTCTGAGATAAGTTGTATGAACTGGGGCGTACTCAGCCTGGTTGGACATTGTGTATATGAGCTGCGAGAGGTATATGTGCTGAGGTGAATGATATTTATAAGATGGAAGTTGAAAGAAGAGATGAGCAAAAGACAGAAGTGATGAAATCGGAACAGGTTGCAGTGCGAGCTTAGCCGCTGACGATGATGATGTTGAGGGCGTCAGGGGGGGTGTCCCGATCTACGCCGGCTACCTTCCCCCTTTTGCACAGCAGAGTGACGCAACACAAGCAGTAAATAATAGTCGTTCATTTGTCCCAGAGACAAAAAGCGAAGATCGCTGTTCGTTCTCCTCATTCCATGCATAAGGATATATACTCAACTACAATCATGGCGCCCCCGCTTGTTACCATCTATGTGAGTAGTCCTGCAGACGCTCATGTCCAGCCGAACGACCCTTGGCCACTCTCTCGCTGATCCTCAATGTCGCGTCAGGTCACGAGCTTGACGTCTGCACCTGCAGTCCGAAGGCATCATGATCTCCTCAGGAGGTATGTCTATTGAAACTATGTATCCCTGTCTCTCGGAAGCTCAATTGATTATTAGTTCCCTGAATGCCATGAATATCAAGTACGAAGTGAGTAAGATCATGGTTGCTTGTGGGCGAGCGTCTCAGATGTAATCCTGTAATCCTGGCTAGTCCGGGCAACGTCACGGACAGTCTGCTAAACCTACTGAAAGAGAACATGCTGACTACTCTTTAACAAAGGAATATGACCTCGTGATGGATGAAGAAGCCAAGCGCCGTTGGCAACGAGCAAAACCGGCGGGCAAGGTCATTGGTCTTCCTGGCTATCTCGTGGGAGGTGAATGGATTGGTGTAAGTATGCCTATAGCGTGTCTAGGGACCAGGTTAATATCTTCGCTAGACAATGGAGGATTTTGAAGAAGCCGTAGAAACACAATCCCTTGAATCGTTCCTCAAACAAGACCTCAATATTCCCGACGAGGCATCTACAATTTCCGACCCATCTGCTCCCTCCGCCTCCAAACAAAAGTCAATGCAAGAGATGGAGCTTGAGAAAATCATGGGAGAAATGACGAACGAAGATCTGGACAAGTTAATGAATGAGTTGGGAGTATCCGATGACATCGGCAAGGTCGGATTGATCAACCAGCCTTCCAGTGGAATTAATATTAGGTCGTGGGGCGGAGAAGAAGGTGTCATCAAAGGACCAGCCCCCACCAATGGTGAGGATGTCATCTCAAAGTTCCTTCATCAAGAGGAGAAAAAGGATGAGGACAAAGATACGAACGACGGAACCGGTGTCTATGATAACACAAAGAAGGTCAAAGACGAGATCACAGATGTGCGGGAAGATGAGAAAGACCTTGTGTTGGAGTTGAAGAAAGAGTCTGAGCTTGACGCTCGCGAGGAAAAGGACATCGCCTTGGCGGAGAAGAAGGAGGTTGGGAAGCTTGACTAATAACTGAAGATTAATGGGTGTGTTTGTATTATTTGTATACAGTTTGTATCATACACAGACAATGATTATTTATCAAGCCATTGTGCAGACTAGGCTTGATACATTTGGTCTGCTAGTGATCGATTACAGGGGTTCCATTCTTAGGCGTGCCTTCAAGCATCATACAGTATTCCCTTTTTATTAACTAACCGGACGACAGCTTGCGGGACGTCGAAACACATTTACGTAAGCTTATTATATCGGATCTCACCGTGATTGCGATGACCATGATGATTATTGATGCTTCATGCGAGCCCGATTATTATGAGATGGACGGAGTCGCGTTTTCGACTCGTCCTTCGGTTCGTTGGTCGTTTTCTGTTTACATTTTGCCCTCCATTACATTGCCTGATATTTTATTGGCAATGGCCCCTCCTTTCCTCAAATCCGTCGAAGAGTACGAGAAGCTCGTCGACTCTGTTGATACTTTCTTGTTGGACTGCGACGGAGTTCTTTATCATGGAAAGCAGGTAGTAGAAGGCGTTCGAACAGTCCTCAACATGCTGAGAAAGAAGGGTAAGGCCCAGCGATTTGAGTTGGGTGCGCGTTGATAGCTGAAGGTAGCGAACAGGCAAGAAAATCATTTTCGTTACCAACAATGCCACCAAGTCTAGAAGGAAACTGAAGGAAACCTTTGACCAGCTTGGCTTGAACGCTTCTATCGTTTGTTCTATCTCTTATCGGAAGATTAAATGTTGGTCAGCTGACTGGTAATCAACTCATTACTCTAGGACGAGTGTTTCGGTTCGGCTTATGCATCAGCAGTGTACATCTCAGAAGTCTTGAATTTCCCCAAGGATAAGAAGGTCTACGTCTTTGGTGAAGAAGGATTGGAAGAGGAACTCGACCAGTGCGGTATCGCTCACTGCGGTGGTTCTGTATGTCATGACCTTTCAAAGCCTGAAACGAGGTAACTAACGAGTTGTTATAGGATCCTGTGGACCGAGAGTTCAAAGCTCCTATCGACTTTACTGTCTTCAAGGCCGATGATTCCATCGGTGCCGTCTTATGTGGTTTCGACTCTTGGATAAGTAAGTTGTGACAACCTCAGGTTGCGGTGTGGAGAGGAATGAAACTGATGGCGATGACCCCCAGATTACCAAAAACTTGCAAAGGCCATGACTTACCTCCGTAATCCAGAGTGCAAGCTCATCCTCACCAACACCGACCCCACATTCCCTACCCACGGTGATGTCTTCCCTGGTCGGTACTCGTTTGTGCTTGCGTGTCATTCTTTCAGCTCATTGATCTTACAGGCTCTGGTTCATTGTCTATTCCTATCGTTAACGCGTCTAAGAGGAAGCCTCTTGTAATTGGCAAGCCCAACAAGATGATGATGGACGCCATTCTTGCTCAGTAAGTTGCTCCGATTCTTGAGTCTTACCACAGAAAACTTACGACGCACGTTTAGCCACATGTTTGATCCTTCTCGAGCTCTGATGGTCGGCGACAACCTCGCTACTGACATTGCTTTCGGCCGTAACAGCAAGATCCGAACCCTCCTTGTCATGGGCGGTGTTACTAAGTATGAACAAGTGTTTGGAGAAAACCCCAACGAAGTTGTGCCCGATTTGGTCATGAACAGCTTTGGCGATTTGGCGGTGTTAGCAGATGCGTCTGAGCAATGAAAAAAACATGTGTTTCAATAGATGTCATCATAGAAATACATCTGACATGAACTGTAACGACTGGTTTATAGTTTATTCAAAGTCTTCGGTGAAGCCCATACTGCAAAATCTGTCAGTATGCGAATAAATGGCGACTATAGGAAAAATCCTACAGTGTGTATTGCTTGTAAACAGTCATAACCTTGGCAATAAATGCCTCGATGTGGAATATCTTTTTTGATCCCATTCGCATTCGAAGTTCCTATGAAACACACAATCAGGTTCTATTTGAGCAAGAATAACTGAATGGACTCACGTAGTAAGCGGTCCAGTGCACAATTTGCGGTTTTAATGTGTCATCCACCTTCTCAACTAGCCTCTCTGAGATGGTCTAAGCCCGAATGTCAGCTTGTCTCCTGACCTCTCAGCAGTTCGCATACCTTCATAACAACTGTTGGCGGTATACAGTGGCTTAGCAACTCGTAAATCTTCGCCCGGATATCTAACAATTTTTGCGCCGTTTGCTCCTGCAAGATCGCATCCGCGACCTTTCCACAATAAGTCTCCCAATCGGGTTTGGCAACCTCGACATCACCAGACAGGTCGGGGTGTTGCATCCGCATGGCCTCAAAAACAAGTAAAGCTTTTCGAAGATTGCCTTGCGATGTTTCAAGGATGGCATTGTTGGCAGAAGATGGAAGCATGAATCGTTCTTTCTTGGCGACGTAATTGAGGACTGTTGACATCTATTCTCAGAGTAAAAAACTGATTCTTAGGAGTTTAAAGAGGCCTTACTTCGTCATCTGTAGGGGCAGCCACTCGCATAAGCAAACATCGACTTCTAATAGGAGCGATGATTTTGCTTGTGCTATTGGCGCAGAGGATAAGTCTCATATTGGTCATATACTTTTCCATGGTTCGTCGTAATGCTGCTTGGGCGTCTCGAGTAAGAGCATCCGCCTCGTTAATGATGACCACTGTGATTGCGGTCAGCTACGATGCGAATTTATCCATCAGGACAAAGACTGACCCTTGAACCTCTGTTTTGCATTCAAATCGACTTGCTGAGTTTGTGCAATCTCCTTCAAAATATCTTGAATGACTACTCTGTCGTACATACCCACGTCGGATGGTGTAAGCTCGATGTGATAGTTTGACTGAACGACATTGACGTCAAGCTTGCGGTTAGAAGGAGTGACAAAGACTCTTTGGTCAATTCGAAGCTGCAGAACGCGTATCAAGGTCAGAGAATGCCACAATCAATATCTTGAGCACTCCTCACCTTCTCCACACCAGGTCCATAGAGTTCTCGAAGAGTGCACATGATCCTTGTCTGCGTTCTGTCAATATAGTCCCAGGAAGTGATAGTAGAAATGTGTTCACCTTCTTTCCAGCACCTGACGGTCCATAGAAGAGAATATGAGGAAAGTCTCCAGAAGCAGCCTACACAATGACCTGTAAGCATCCATCGGTTGAGCTATGGCGTGCACTCACCAAAGATTTCAGACGCGATGAGAGGCCATCGTGATAATGGAGATCGTCGAGCGTTCGCGGACGGTACTGTGCACCTTATCAGACATGCTCGAATCACGTTAGCAGAGTTCCCACCTTGTCGACCCAGAGAGACATTGCAGCTGGACTTGAGGATAGATGCCTTTAAACTGTAAGTATGGGAAAAACACAAAGACGCGTAAACGATTTAGACATGAAATTAAGTGGGACACGCGCCTGTGCCTCGATATGAAGTTGTCGGACTTCAAGTCCGCCAAGTTGTTCCACGTTTCTTTTACTCAGCCAAAACCATAATGCAATAGGGCCTTATGACTTCCCCCTATATCCCTCTCCCAGCAGCCCCTCTGCCCCTCTCCGAAGATCCCAGCTCAATGGAACTCTCTTCGTCTGCCGATGATGATGAGGGGCACGGTCGACCAAGGCTTGGGAGATCTGCGACTATCAACAGCTTGGGAGACTTCGAGTTTGAACACGCTCTATTGCCTTTGACATTGAGCGGGGATGCAGATGTTGACTCTCATAAAGAAGAGAGACATGTTGAGCTATGGCACGGTAGGTCTTTTTTACTGAAAAAACCGCATGATGTTCACTAACTTGTCAAATTACAACAGGTGTTGCACTGGTGGTAGGAGCACAGGTTGGATCAGGCATATTCTCCTCTCCAGGCGTAGTTGTGCAAGAGGTAGGCAGTGTAGGTGCGAGCTTGATGGTCTGGGTTATCAGCGGTGTTTTAGCTTGGACAGGGGCAAGGTATGTCAACAGACTGCTTGGTCTTGGTCTTGGGCTGCGAGATTGACTGATCAATCGCAGTTCGTATGCTGAGCTAGGATGTGCTATTCCTCTCTCTGGAGGTAGTCAAGCATACTTAGCATACGCAGTAAGCTATATTACTAGCGGAAATCTATTGCAGGGCTAAAAACGTTTTTCCCAAGTTTGGGCCAATCACTTCATACTTGTTCACCTGGACTGCAGTGTCAGCATTGAAGCCAGGAAGTGCGGCTATGATCGCTCTCATCTTTGGGCAAGTGCTGCCAATAACCCTGTCTCCTTGAGCCTTACTTCCTGCCATTTAGTGAATATGTCAATCGCTTAATATCACATTCCTTGGGAGACTCCGAAGTCCCGGCATGGTCAATCGAAGTGACAGCAGTCTTCGCTATATTTCTATGTTCAATTCTCAACGCTATATCTCCTACCATGGGCACGAATTCAACGGTGGTCCTTACTGTCATTAAAATTGGTGCGTTGGTATTCGTGGCGGTCTTGGGTGCAATTGTGCTGCTCAGAGATGGACCTGGCGAGGGTTTGATGCCCAGTGGGTTGTTCAAAGGCACATTGGCGGATGCAGGCAACTACGCTATCGCGATCTACTCCGGTCTTTGGGCATTTGATGGCTGGGACGCTTGTTGTGTACGTCTGATTGGTGTGTTGTGTCCTTAGATTGTGGCTTATTCTACCTTCAGTATGTGGCAGGCGAAATGCGAGACACCAACAGAGATCTGCCCCGTGCTCTGCACTCTTCAATGGCTATCGTAGTGGTTCTCTTTCTTGGAGCCAACCTCTCTTACTTTATTGTCCTCAGCCCATCTGTCGTGGCCTCGTCAAACACCGTTGCGTTGGACTTCGGAAAAGTTACTATCGGGAAATTTGGAGCCGTTGTGTTCAGTACTCTGGTAGCCATTAGTTGCTTTGGAGCCTTGAACGGCGGATTGTATACAAGTGAGTTTTTCTCTTTTGCATCAGGAGAAAGAATATTGAAAAATGTCATAGCAGCAAGGCTCATCTATGCAGCCTCTAAAGAACACTTCCTTCCTTCCATCTTCTCACGTCTTCACCCCCAGCGTCGAACGCCAGATAACGCTATTCTGCTTCAAGGTGGATTGGCTATCTTTTTTGTCATCTTCGGTGGGGGATTTAGAGGTTAGAAAATTGTTATATACTTTCGACGCTTGCTGACCCCGATGTTTCACTTTTCAGCGCTACTGAACTTTTTCTCCGTCGCTTCTTGGACCTTTTACCTCCTCACTGTCCTTGGTCTCCTCGTTCTGCGTGTCAAAGAGCCTCATCTCGACAGACCGTATCGGGCTTGGCTCGTTACACCTATCGTCTTCTGCGCCGTGTCCATGTTCCTTTTATTGATGCCCATTTTCGCTGCTCCATGGGAAGCATTTGCAGCATTCGGTAAGTTTATGAGAACAGACCGTACTCGCGATGCTGAGACCGCGGCATTAGTATTCATTGCTTCGGGTATGCCAGTGTATTATCTGACAGTGAGATCTCGCACTCGAAATGCTGAGCTCGATGGTGCCAGCAGTTCCGGCTGGGGCGTGCGTGTTACATTATCTGGTGAGCTATTTGACCAGTACATCAAGCAGCAGACCCTAACGACTGGTAGATGCGTGGATCAAATTCAGAGAAGATATCGATAGGCTCTTGCCGCGAGAATGGCAGCAACCATATAGACCGCAACCCCATTATAATAGCGACCGACGAAGAGGGATGCTTGGAGAGCAAGTTGAAATGTCTGAGAGACGGTAGCTTCGAATTCAGCCATATCGTACATGAAAAACATACAAAGCCCTGGTTACACATGCTTTCAAACCATCAATGCCTTCCCTTCCCCATGCCCTTCTTTGGACCTCTAGGAGTCTTCCCCTTCCTTTCCATAGCTAAAGCGGCCTTTTTGGACCTCTTTCGCAATTCCATTTCCTTGCCCTTCCTTCTCTCCGCCTTAGTTTCCATGCTTCTGCTAATCTTCTTTTTCTCCTTCTTCTTTTCATCAGCCTTCTGAGCTCGTCTACTTGATGGAGGCAACAACTTGACGGTAGGCTTTTTGGATTTCAACTCTGATTTGTCATCAACAGAGGGCGAAGGTGAAGTTGAAGTTCGGATGGGATAGATTGAAGCAGAGGGATCAAAGTCTTCGGTGATGGTGACTGTTGCTATTTGCTCGTCGTCCGAAAATTCGGCCTTCTCCAGATCCTTGGGAGCGGGAGACCCGGCTTCTTCCTCGTTGCTCTCCTCTGTAATTATGCGTCAGACATTTCCGGCGGCAATAGAAAGTACCGCAGTGATACTCACCATTATCATCCTCGTCATCTTCCAAACCCATGGCCCGTCTGACCGACTTTACATTCTCAGCAGCTCTCTGCCTCAATTCTTTCCTTGCCTTAATACATCAAATTGTTAGTTTTGAGAAGAATGATTGACGTGACTATAGACAAACGTTTCGCCTCTCCTCCAAATGCTCTTGCCTCTCCCTTTCCTTAGCTCTGGCTTTCTTCTCTTCAGCCTTGGCCTTTTTCCTCTTACTAAAGCCGGTCAACCATTCTCTTAGATCCCAAGGTCAGCTCCATCTCCTGATGATGATGTAGAACATGATATGAATGGCCAAATGACTCACCTTCTGGCTTCATCGTCAAACTTGATTTCTTCGACTTGTTCCTTTCTAGCTTTCTTTGCTCGCTGAATATAAGTTGCACCCTCTGTAAGGAGGGCGACGTTGGACTTGGATTTTGTTGCGGGCATTTGTTGTCTGTATATGTATGGAAGGTAAAGAAATTAAAGCGAGACAGGAATGCTTAACGTATCACTTATCTTTCTTTGGTGGCTGAAGGACCACTCACTCAAAATATTCTAGACGTAGATGTAACGTACATAGATCGGGACAACTGCTAAATTCAAGACTGAAAGGCTCGTCGTCGTTCGGACATTTATTTCATTTGAAAAATCCATATGGTTATTTATTTTTCATATATGAATTATTTGTACCGTTTCCGTACGTTTCCGAAGAAATGTTCCTACTTGCTTGTCGTTCGGACAATTTTTTATTTGATATCATTCTGATACTTGCATCAGAGTATTAATGATTTCAGAGTTCCTCAGCAGACATCGGGTTGATACGGATGCCTCGATGCATATTTATCTATCGATTCACATCAGCGAATGATCGGATACAGTTTCTACATATGTTCCATTGATTATTTGATGGATGGACTTTCAATGACGAGGACTGAGAAGGGGTATCGTTTTCCACGACTGACATAACAACGTATGGATGATCACGTAGTCTACTTGACCTCAAAGCAGCTATCATCATCATGGTCGAATAATAGTTGCTGTCGCTGCCATAGGGTATGAATGAGCGACATGCTATATTATTGGCGATGGCAGCGCCTTGCCATTAGCCGATGCTGTTTCTTTTTCCTCATTTTTTTCCTGGTATGATTAAACGAGACTGGGAGAACAAACGAGGCAAAGAATTGTTTCAAGATTATCAGCGGCATCATTTTCACAGACGTGACATGTGTGATAAGCTTTAAGGAGGCTGTGTGCATCTACATCTGTTTCAACGGATTATACAGTTTGAACGCCGAATTAGATCAAGTAGGATTAACGTCCACCCAGAACTTGTTTCCGCTACCGACAACCTTTCCATCGTCGGTGGCTACATCTCCTAAAACCCCGCCGCCACCTACTGCCTTGCCTACTCTTTCCATCACCGCCAACCCCAATCCGTCATCTGAGCAGCCCTCAATGACGATAGCATCAACTCCAGACGGCTGGCCATCTGTCGAGGGTACACTCTCCAGGGTGAGCATTCCGGCGAACAAGCGTTGAGCTGCCGAAGCCACAGAATCACCTAAAGACACAGGAATTAATTCTGCTTCATCCGTATCTATGAGCAACTGCTTGCTCAATGGGGAGCCTTCAAAATGGAGAACGCCTATTCTCCTCTTGAACTTTGAGTCCGATGATATGTTTGACAATATTTGCCGAAGTACAGCAGATGCAGATGATGAAGATGGTGACATGAGGGCTGGTGGACGAGGGAATATATTGCTAGGTTTAAGAAGGAATACAGGTACCCGGGGGGAATAATGTCGGTATTTCATACCGGGCGTTGAAGGTGCAAAATTGACCTTCGGAGTTGTTAAAAGGTTAACGTCGTTTTGCTGGACGGGATCTGTAGAAGATGAATGCTTAAATGATGCCCCCTTCCAAGGTTTCCCGAGCAAAAGGATTTCTGTCTTGCCTTCTCCACCATCAACCTCATCTACAATCTTTTTGATTTGCTCTACACCTAGCCCGCCAGGGCGAAGAATGTCCACTTTTCCTCCTCCCCCCTCCTTCCACTCAAGCCCGTTTACGACGGTAGATTCTACACCCACTCCACAGTCGCCTCCGTCTATTATGCATCCAAGACCATCTGATCCATTGAGGTCATTCCACACATGTTGTGCCTTGGTGGGGCTTGGTCTACCCGAAGAATTGGCTGACGGGGCGGATAGCGGAAGGTTGGAGTGGGCTATGAGAGCAAGAGCAAGGGGATGGGAAGGCATGCGGATAGCATTTGTCTGAGGAGCAGGTGATGGAGGGGGAGACGGTGATGGGAACAGTAAAGATAAAGGCCCGGGCCAAAAGGCGTTGATAAGGGCAAGATAAAGAGACGAGAAACTATAGTCAGGTGGTAGGAGGCGACGCAACATATCTAATGATGAGACGTGGATAATGAGAGGATTGTCTGATGGCCGATTTTTGATTTTGTAAATCATCTTACAAGCTTCGGGATCAAGGGATGAAGCTGCAAGACCATATACCGTCTCAGTCGGAACAGCGACTGTCTTATGCGAATGAAGGTGCTTTGAAGCCTCTTCCAGATGAGGGAGAATGGAAGGTGGTATAGAGAAGTGAGGAGAGTCAAGGGGATGGCCGGATGAGGAAGAAGGTTCAATAACAATTGAAGGCCAATCTTGGCATTGGTAAATTGGGGTTGTGTGGCTCGACATTATGAATAATCTGAGCGGATTGTTAAGTGATGGTCACAACCTTGTTGGAGCAACCAATGTAAGGACCCACCTCGTCCGTAATAATGTTCTGGTTAATAATTTGCGAACAGCTGCCCGCATGCCCTTATGGCTTCTGGCTTTACTGTAATTCTGGTATATGTACCCGCTGGTATCAACGATGATAACAAATAAAAAGATGCTGGCATGGCATCTACTCCTCGATAATTACAAGTTTGAAATTTCGATTCCGCTGCGAGAGATCGGAGACGATAAGAGATGTTACACATCACGACTTTAAGGTTCCTGTTGTTCCTCTAATTCGAAGCGATGCTGCGAGATTCCCATGCAAAGAAGCTATTCGAAACGCATCAGGCAATAACTGGAACGATTAGCTCGAGAACTTTGAGCAAGTATTTTATATTTTGCAACCTGACTTGCAATTCCATTCACCCATATCATCATTGACCATTGAGCCAAAATGGAGCGCTTACAGCAGAACCCCGCGGAACTCTTCCGGTGAGTGTCTACTACTACCTGGGGGGACACTTCTAGCAGAAAAGAGCACGGCTCGTGATGGCCCTAACCTTCACAAGACTGTTGCTGTTTTTCTCGTAGATATTCCCCCAATACTATTGAACTGCGTTGCTGACGAGGAATGACTATAGAATCGTTAACATGTAGGTCAACATCACGGTCATAACCGTTCCCTCATCTGATTTGATGTTCCTTTGTTGACAAGTTGCTGATATGGGTTGTATTGAAGGATTGTCGGTGGTTTCGCTATTGTTGGAGGTGTAGGATCTCTTATCAAGCATAATTTTTCAAGTATCATTATTGGAATCTATGAGATTCTGTGAGACTTGGGCTGCGATTGCTGCATTTTGCCTTAAGGCTGACGTACGGACCTCGTAGCATCGGCGCTGTGATCGTCTTCCTAGAAGTTCGACCCCCAACCGAGGAGCACAAGGCCATTATCCAAAAGTATGCCAGCTTCATGCACTCTTTCCTTGGTCGTGGTGCTTGTAAATCTTATCATCTCAAAAATATCGCTTCCTAGCTAATTTGCCTTTTTGCAGTCTATTTGTTGCTCGGCGTCCTAATGCTTAAGTATGTCTAAAAGAGAGAAGGAGAGGCAAGACTAGAGGTGGTCTGACATCAACTACAGCTATTACATGCTTCTGTATATCTGCGGCACCGTCGTCGGTGTCGTTGGTTTGGTTTTCATCGCGCTGCATTTCGTTCGTGTGGTCGATGCCCCTTCGTGAGTTGAATTTATCAGACTTTCTCGGCGTTACTAATATAGGATTGCTAGAACTATGCGAGCACCTGTCACTGATGCGGAGGCACAACCAGTTTGGGAAGGGCCAACCGAATAAGCATTTAGCCTGTTTGAAAAAAACATATATTTATAGTGAACAGGACGAGCTCTGCCAGTATGTCATGTGAAGAATCGTGCTTACTGGGCAGAATAGAATAGCTATGGCTGCTGTATGGACCGAAATATCACCATTTTGATGGCACAAAACTTCTATCTTCTACCTTCCTATTTTATGGGATGCGAGGCCAACAACTGTTTAGATTATTAGGGATAACTCGAATTGTTCTCTGGTCGCGTATTACTGTTGTAGCATGACGACTTTACTGGAGGATCGTTTTTCTCTGACCAACATATAAGTGGGACTACCTTGGTACAGCCCAGACATAGACGTATTATTATCACCATCATTCGCCCGTCTTCTATGAGCATTTACTGTACCAATTTGGCCACTACAGTATCAGAGGCTAAAATAACAGTCTTTCCGAAAAGGGTTTCAACTTCTTTGCATCGGTATTTTATAAACCTTCTTCATATGGATCATCACATCATTGATGGCTGACGACAAACCTATCATCAGTCCAACCATCGGCCACTGATGAGCGACCAGAGACTAACCTCCTCTAATCAATCAACTGTCAATGAGGTGTACATGTAGCATACCCCAAAGCTCGACACAAGCCCCTCCTTGGAACTTTGTGTCTCGTTCGTAGGGTAGATGTCCGTCGGAAGGCTTGTCGAGTAGCATATTCCTTCCTTTGTTTGCAGGGCAAAATAAGAATATGCCCAGAATGGTTTATGATGGCTTATAAGTTTGCAGTTTTGACCGACATTTAAGGAAGCCCTTGTAGCTCAGGGGTTAGAGTATGGCCTTCGTAGTTAATACGAGGTCAGGTTAGGGTCCATGGTTCAAATCCATGCTGGGGCAGTTCTTTTTTCCTGCACTCTTTTTCTTTTTTCTTTTTCGTTGTTGTTATTACTGTATTTTATTATCTTAATTAGGCTGATAATTGGAAAGGCGGGTTTCGCCGCTGAACTTGTCTTCTACGAGTTTTTCCTTCTTTGTTATTATTTGGATATACTTCGGTTCCCTTTTTGAGATTCTGCTTTTTTTTTTTTCAAAACTTCGAATTCCCGTTTGCGCTTCTTCCACCCCCAAAGGCGTCTGTCCGCTTCTATTTGTCTACATCTCCGTGTACTCCTCAATCTACAGAAACACTACCAATCAAAATGGGTAACGTGAGTCTATTACGGGCGGTTGCTTGCCACCCTGGACTTTACTCTGTAGTTCTCACCTAAACTAATCTGGCTTGATGCTGATGTTCCTCATATTTGCAGGGTGCTAAGGCCCAGGCCAAAAGAGACAGGAATACCAAGGGCGCCGCTGGGAAGGGTGACCAGTCCCAATTGAAGTCTAATGCCGTGAGTCTTTTGGCCTGCAAATGCACCTGAGGTGCTATGGTCATGCTAGGAGGGGCGCTCAATGGTGTGGGCAGGTACGAGGTGGGGAGACGGGTGTCGACTGTTTTTTAAAAGTGGTGGTAACTAATGGACTTGTAATGCAGGCTGCCATGACCATCCAGTGTATAACTTGCAAGGCCGTCTTCCAAGGCACCTCTAAACAGCTTGTGTGAGTCATTGTATCTGTTTCGCCCGACAATGAGCTCATGGTACCCTTTCCTCCTATTTAGTCTTCAGCAACATGTTGACTCCAAGCATCCTAAGTCTGACATCAAGACCTGCTTCCCCACTTTCGCTGCCGTTTAGATGAGGAACAGACGTTCATTAGTTTAATCATAGCTTATGAGTAAGGCGTGTAGCATCATATCTTTTCGTTTGTTTTATCCAGGTCGGCGAGCCTGTCGAATTATTTGTGGTATTACTGGGATGCATATGTTGAAACGTTCTGCTTTGCTTGAGTTCCATTTAGGAGCTCCCAGTCACAGAAACGAGCAGGAAAAATTGCCCAAGCCCTTTCAGAACCTTGCGCCTTCCTCAACTTCGATGAAAATCGTA
>NC_009178.1:363265-388265 GCF_000149385.1 Cryptococcus deneoformans B-3501A
AGCACAAGCCAAGCTCGTCTCTTAGGTATTAAATGTATTTCAAAAATAAATAAGGAATGTAACCTGAATAGAATTGGCCCCGGACAGTGCACGCATAGATGACTTGTAAGATGACAAGCTCGCACTCGGCAATACGGCGATATGGAGGCGTGGCAAGCACAGCGAGTGGAGGTCGCTCTCTTCGGGCCGGATTTGTTACAATTGCTGTTTTGCTTTTCGTTTTTCCATTGTTCTTAACTCGAGAACTGATCTCGCTTTGTCACTCTATATCAGACAGATAGAAAGGTTGCATGCAACCCGGCTCAGCTATTATGACTATAGACATTGAAAAAACCGCACCACCTTTCCTCAAAACCCTCGAGGAATACCGACAACTCGTCGACTCGGCTGATACTTTCCTCTTCGATTGCGATGGGGTCCTCTTCTTGGGTACCCAGTTGACTGAAAATGCCAAGGTTTTGCTTGATATGCTGAGATCTAGCGGTCAGTAAAGAGCTGAATCTAAGCGTAGGAATGATGAACTGATTTAACGCAGGTAAAAAGGTCATCTTCGTGACTAACAATTCAACCAAGTCAAGAAGGCAACTTAAAGCCCACTTTGACAGCCTTGGTTTGGACGCTTCTCTTGTAAGTCATTCGGTGTAAAAATCTTTTCCTTGTACTTATGACTGTTGTAGGAGGAGTGCTTCGGCTCGGCATATGCATCGGCCGTGTACCTATCCGAGGTATTGAAATTCCCCAAGGATAAGAAAGTCTACGTTTTTGGACATGAAGGTATTGAAGAAGAACTTGACGAAGTGGGGATTGCACATATTGGAGGATCTGTAAGTATCTTCACTATATTTCAAAAACCTCCTAACAGTGACCTACCTTAAGGATCCCGAAGACCGAGAATTTACCCCTCCTATCGATTACTCTCACTATTCACCTGATCCTTCAGTCGGTGCTGTGTTATGTGGTGCGGACAACTGGATAAGTACATCTTGAACAGTCAAAATTTCTGGTGGATCACTGACAAAGCGTATTCAAAGACTGGAAGAAGATCACCAAAGCTGTGATATACTTGCATAACCCCGAGTGTCGGCTCATCCTTACAAACCCCGACGCTACCTTCCCTATTGGTGGCTCTCTTTTCCCTGGTACGTTTGTTGAGGGCGATGTGGGTAGTAGCCTGACTAGTTAATAGCCGCCGGATCCATGTCTGCACCAATTGTGTACGCCGCCAAACAGACTCCCATCGTCATTGGTAAGCCTAGCAAGACTATGATGGATGCTGTAATCGCCCAGTAAGTATAACCAACTTCCAATCGTATACATTCCAGTCGCTCAATGATTTTCATCATAGCCATCACATCAACCCAGCCCGAACCATCATGATCGGCGACAACCTCCACACCGATATTGAATTCGGTATAAATAGTGGTATTAGGACATTGCTCGTCATGGGCGGGGTTACTAAGTATGAGTACATTTATGGAGAAAACCCCAGTCCTGTCGTTCCTACCTATGTGATCAATCGGGCGGGTGACCTTGCTGCTTTGTCTAAGCAATAAGATATCCATAGACTATGTAGACTGTTGACATTTTGTAGTCTCCATGTAAACATTAACAGAGGAGCAGCGCATCTTGTTCTTTGATTTAAGCCATAACATTTTGAATGTTGCTAATATATTCTATATGATTAAGTCTTCCCATTATTCGATTAAAGCTCTCCGCCACACTACTTCTGTCCATTGCCTCACATTCGACTCCGCTTAATCAATGTTAGAGTCACCACAACAAGAGAAGAAGCCCTTCTTTTTAGGAGCAGCGGAGGCAGCAGGCTTGGTTTGAGAAGGCTTTTCAGCGGTAGCAGGGGTGGCAGCAGCAGTGGTAGCCGCGGGCGTGGCTTCAGCAGCAGGAGCGGGTTCAGCAGCAGTGGTAGTCTCAGCGGCAGGAGCAGGCTCGGCAGCGGCGGTCTCGTCGGCTACAAGAGCAGCTGCGGCAGGTTCAGCGGTCTTCTCGGTGGCGACGTTCGCAACACCAGTATTGGCGAGGGCGGGAGCAGCGCCGCCAGCGGCAGCGGTCTCGTCACCGACAGCGTAACCCTCCTTTTCGGAGACTTTTTGAGGAACTTGGCTAGCAGCGGCGGTGGTAGTAGCAGGGGCAGCGCTGCATTGCTATCAGATACAACGATCGCACGCTTGACCGTAAGTCAGAAAGTATATGCTGGGACTCACGCAGCGCTCCTTCCCTTGACAAAGGTACCGACAAAGTTACCGAAGTACTTTCCCTGGTGCTCAGCGATTTCGAGCTCAACAGCAGAAGGCTTTCGGCTTCCGTCGGCGTTGGCAATGCAGCTCGCGCCGTATGGTGAGCCTGGTTGATAAAGTTCAGTTGAAGGGCAGGTGAGGGGAAATTGTGGAATTAGAGTTTTTTTAATCATATGAGAAATAAGGTGGGAGATAAAACGAAACGGCATCAACTTCCGGTAGCTCCTTTATCTTACACCACACGTACCTCCGTTCACTACCTCAACTCCAGAGATTAGGGGGTTGGAATAACCTGAGAATGATTAATGATCGAAGACAAGGTCGGAAGTCAAAGGACATACCGATGGGAACGTAAGTCACTATTATATAAATGTAATGATAAGCTAAAGTACTGAGTAAACAGATAACAAGACGTACAGCCGTCTACAAGGGGTCAGCAAGCCTTTAATCACTATAGCAAATCACTCACGGTGAGCAAAGAAGGGGAAGGTTGTCAAGGTAGTGGCCTAAACGCCCTTCCGTCAACGAGATGCCTTTCAGTGAGTATCTTGGAAGATTCTACTCACCTCCTGACCAGAGTGCTGACCGGCAGTAGAAGTGAACATGGACACAAACTTGCCGACGAGGGCACCAGTAGCCCAGAGCTGACCGGTTTGATCGAAGAAGGTAGCAACCTGGGCAGGAACACCGCCGTACCTTGTAGACGCGTCAAGTTAGTGTAACATCTCCTATGCATTTGTGTCCCGTGTTTGACACCTACCTGGTAGGGCAACCAAGGATGAAACCGTCAAGTTCCTTGAGGTCGTCAGGGGTGATGATAGGATACTTGGGCTTGAGGGAAGAGCCCGCGTGCATCTTCTTCAAAATCTCTTCGGAAAGAGTCTCCTGTCTATTTTCCCGACGTATCAACATTACCGATTACCATGATTGCGCGAAGCAGTATTGGTAGAGTGTTCAACGTACATGACATAGGGCTTGACGATGGCACCGGTAGACTCGAGGCCCTTGATAACCTCCTCAGCGAGGGTAGCGATGTGACCATAGGTCGAGTAGTAGATAACAGCAATGACAGGCTTGGTGGACCTGTGATTTCGCCGGTCAGCTGCGATATCCTGCTCCGTCGGACAACTAGGCGAGTCTTTCACTCGCAGCGACAACTTATGTGGTAGGGTACTTACATGATGCAATTTTCTCTGCGAATAGATGGAAATGAAGGTTTGTACGTGGATATTTAAAACGTTTACAGGGCGGCCGTCGCTGCTGTTTGTGGCTTCTGAGCGACTGCTGGGAATGCTGACGCATAAACTGACGGATTATTCAGGCACAAAGGTGTGTCCGCCGCTAAACAGGGTAATTTTGACTTTCGTAATCATCCGCATCGTTTCCGTCCACGTCGTTAAAAGCACCCTTCTACCGCATTCTATATGCATGGAATCAATCCTGTCGGAATATTCATTTGAATGTCAGCAAGAACAAGGTGCTGACTCAAGCCACGCTGGAAAGACCAAAAGCTGATCCACCATATATATACGCATCATAAGCAAGATGCGGACTGACAACAACATCAGCAGAAGAGACGCCGCGATGCTGCTCATTCTCGTCGCGTTCAGTGGTGGATGACCAGGAGTTATTTGTACCGACGCGCTCTCAATAAGCAAGCGTCCATCATTCGCTCTTTGTTGGGTTGCTAGGAAGTAGTATATTTTGTCACCATTGCAACTAGACTTATATCATAGCCGCGCAAACTACATTATTATCTTTTATTGGATTTGTACGTCTTGTTGGTTCTTCTGCGCCTGGTTCGATTCACGGATTCAACAGACCGCGGTGCCGTAAGCTAAGCGCTCGGCCCTTGCGTGAATATGTGAAATGACATCTTCTGGTGGGCCAAAGGAAAGTTGATTGAACATGAGATTTCTTTGTTCAAAGCGTGGATTAGTTGTTCTCCATACCTATAAACTCCCCGTAGGAGAATGGCATGGTCTGTTCGCAAGGCGGTAACCAAATAGTAGTCAGTAGCAGGTCTTATCCCCTCTCTTTAACCATCTACATCACCTTGTCTAAACCTAAACTTACATATGAATGACGAACAATTTCCCTTATCCTCATACGACGAGAGTGTATATCCTAAATGCTAAGTACAAATCGAGTCCAATTGGTTCTCCCCAACGTGACCGTCGACTGACATGGTCATCAATTGTCCCTCGTCAGTCTGTTCCTCGACGTGCTCTTTGACCTGTCGCTCGCCCCGTTTCCTCATCCTCATAGCCCCGAGCGATAGCCCGGTGCGCTCGACAAATTTCTCACGGTGTTCTTCCCAACGACCTTTGACAGCTTCCTTAAACTCATTGCCTTTCAGCTTGAACGCTCCTTCCTTGTTCAAAGTGGCCCTGATTTCGGCAAGCGAAAGGCCGGAAATTGAAGGTATGGCAGGGATGGAGACGATGGGAAGATTTGATAGTGTGGGGAAACTCGGGATGACGATGGAAGGGATGGCAGGAAGGACGAACGGGGTTTGTGAAGGGGTCCGTGGTGTCATCAGAGGTGAATCGTCTGGAGTCCCTGGCGAGTCATCCAGGCTCTCCAGAACAAGCTCGCCAGTGGTGATCGAGTTTTGGTCCAAGATCTCACCCATGGTTGAACATGGCTCCTCGACACTCTCTGCTTTCGCCTTGCTTCTCCCGAGTCTTTTGAGATAGCCAGTTACACCGCCTTTGAACCACATCACATGAAGAGCACCTGCAAGAGCAAGCATAATGGAAGGTACCCAAGAGCCATCCGTGACAGCGCGCGATGATGAGCGAAGACAATCCCCGAGTAAGTAGGCATGGAATGCTATTCGGAAAATGAAGAAAGATATCAAGAAACGCAAATCATGCCTCACAGAAGGATAGAGATTTGACATGGCCAAATCAAAAGTTGGGAGCTAACAAGGCTATGATCAGACTGAACGACGCTGTGAGCTCCTGTTGTGCTTACCTCCATAATGGCTGCGACGAGAAAGACGGGGGAATGTCTAGTGTTCAGTAGATGACCCATCAAACCAATGTAGACCCTGTGTGTAAAAGTCTGAGCATTTAATACGACACCCAGTTAGGCATGACGCACGCGTGATGAATCCAGCCGGTAAGTAATCCAACCTGAGAGGGGTACCTGAAGTACCCTATAACCAGCTGAAACCATTGTCAGTTTACATGACGAGCCCGGGGTAAATTGGAGAGGGCTGAAAAACAGGCTAAAACTCACATCCGCTGCTCAAGGATCAGTATAGCATCGGACATGTCATCGCGGTGCGAGTTACTCACAAAACAGATAAGTAGCAAAAAAGACCACACCCACTCTTCCTAAGGCTCCCATCCATCCACTCTGTCCTTCTTCATAGATCACGCCCAAGCCATGCCGAGCATACTTCCAAACAAAAGGTAACGATACCAGCGTCATGAAACATGACGACGTAGTTGAGAGGATGTAAGCGCGTTGGCGCTCTGTAGCAAAATACGGGGCGACGAAAAAGTAGGCGAGGAAGAAGATTAGGAAGAGGGGTATCGCGAAGAACAGGGGAAAAAGAGGGTGGGCTATCACATCAAGTACCTTTGAAGCCGGGACAGCCGCCATGATGGGCGAGACCGGCTGGCAGGGATACACGCTGTCAGGTGCTTATTAGTATGTTTAAGATTTTAACCAGGCTGCTTGAAGACAGTCAGGAGAAAAACATCCCAGTATGGAAGAGAGTAGATATAGAGATGGAGCTTGAGCTGAAGTCTGGACAAGAACGTGGGGAAGCGAAAGACAGAGGATTTAATAACAGCGCCGAGCCATCACCAGATCTGGAACTAACGCGCCGAACGTTGTTGGCCGGCACTTGATCTGGGGTCCCCGTTCCCCCACGAGCTAATGACGACCGCAGAAATTCTTCATCTCTTATCATCTCTTCAAACCAACAATTACCAAGGCATTCACCAGCAAAGCATGTCTGCCAAGGTCCCCATCACCGTCTTCAACTCTCTGCAAGAAATATATCCATCTGCTTCGGCCGTTCTTCGCGAAGGGTGAGTCGCCCTTGATAACAAAAGCTCTGAAGCGCTCACAACATCGGCCCGATCGACCGACCTTTTGACAACAATAACAGACAACGATGGAACACTCTTCTCACCCGGTTCCAAGAACGCTTTGGCGAGACTCCAACCTACATCGTTCGTGCTCCTGGACGGGTCAATGTACTTGGAGAGCACATCGATTACTCTCTTTTCGTGAGTTTCGGTTTGACGTGCCTCCTTTGGAGCTGTCATTTTGACGGAACCGCAATCTTATCTTGATGGCACCATGATAGGATTACGGCATCATCAATTGTTAACTCTTATAACTGATATTTGGATGTCTGATTCTTAGCCCGTACTTCCTGCAGCTATTGAGCAAGATATTCTTTTCGCTCTTCGCCCTACGCGTCCTGTTGCCGGTTCGAATCCAACAGTACGGTTAGAAAACTATGACAAGAAGTACAGTTACCCAGGCTGCTCTTTCTCACTTGTCCCTGGAGAAAATGGATGGGACGTAGGTCTTAACGCCGGAGGAGGGTGGGACAAGTACGTTAGGGCTGCTTTATTGGAGTGCTTGGATGAGCTTTTCCCTGTTGGCAAAGGGGGTGGGAAACAAGAGGCAGTAGGGATGGATGTGCTTGTTTCTGGGAGTATACCTCCTGGCTCTGGCTTGAGTGTAGGTAATTCTTCAACTCATTGAAACATATCGTAAAGCTGACGAAATTTCAGAGCTCCGCAGCAATGGTCGTTGGCTCCGTCATCATGTTCCTAGTTGCCAACAATTTGGCGGCAGGTAAAACGAAAGAGGATGTTGTACAACTCGCCATCAATTCCGAGCATCGCATGGGCTTGCGCACAGGTGGCATGGACCAATCTGTCTCTGCTCTTGCTTTGCCCAACAACCTGTTACACCTCTCTTTTCACCCAGGCTTGCTGCCTGCACCTTTACCTCTTCCCGGCAATGTATCGTTGGTCATCACAAACTCCCTTGCCCCGCATTCTTTGACAGACTCTGCGCCGGAAGAGTACAATTTGCGAGTCATTGAGATCCTCATCGCCACCCGTCTCATCTTACATCACTGGAAGTTAGAGTCACAGTTCTACGGCAACCCTAGACCATGGTTAAGAGAAGTCTTGGGCGCTTGGGTGGGTGAGAAGGGTCATATGGGATGGGAAAAGGAAGGAGAGGTGACGGAAAAGGCTCTTGGTGACATTGAATGGATCAAGAGAGATGGAGGGTGGACCAGGGAAGAGATGATCAAGTATTCGGGCATGGACGAAGAAGAGTTTAAGAAGAGTTACCTCGACTTCCTCGAGAGTAGGTGTTATCATTTTGTATATGTATCAAGCTGACAGGTTGGGCGTTTATAGTTCGAGCAGAAAAGTTCCACCTCTATGAACGCTTGCATCATACCCTCACCGAATCTTTGCGCGTTCACAAATTCGTGCACCTCTGCCAATCCATCTCCACTTCCGACCCTCTCCCTCCATCTTCTGATACGCCTCTACCTACAGCAAACGACATCCTCAGCCAACTGGGCAAGTTATTTGATGCATCTCACGCTTCCATGCGAGATACATATGACTGCACCCACCCTCTCGTGGATTCGCTGCAAGAGCTGTGCTTAAAAAGTGGAGCAATTGGTTCCAGGATGACGGGTGGGGGATGGGGTGGGTCAGTGGTCAGCCTTGTGGAAAGCTCACAAGTGCCCGAGTTTTTGGAAAAAGTCAGAAAAGGATATGAAAAATATGGCGATTTGGAGGATGAAGAATGGGTAGAGGTTGGTTTTGCTACAATGCCGGGCCATGGAGCTGGAGGTGAGCCTTGTAATCTCTGTTGTCTATAGCATTTCGCTGACTAGTGGATAGTGTATGTTGTGGAGAATGGGATTAGAGTGGAAAATGGGGCAGCATAAGGCTCTCGTCGTTATCACGAGCGTTCTTCTAGCAATAGAATCTTGCGCAACACCGGAATCATGACCATGATTTGCATGCATTACTAGACGTTACAATCCCTAGATGGTATAACAAGGCATTTCATTCCACTCCTTCCTCCTTGTCCGCGCTTTTGCTTATCCCCTCTGCACTGTCCACAAGACCAGCCTCCTCGGGCTTTTGCAAACCGCCACTGACAAATCTCTCCCCTAAGCTCTTTTCACTCTCGTTTCTCCTCAAACCCTTTATCATTCGGCTCCCTTCAGGAACATCTTTGACGACAGTTGTGCTACTCAATGGCATAGGCTTGTCGGCCATACCATGCGGCGCTAAATGACCGCCTTCACCTTGACCAGCCATCACGACTGTTTCTCTGTCATCCACCTCCATCTGTGACGACGATGACGAAATTGAAGAGCGGCGCTTGATGCTGACTTGCTCAGAAGTTGGCAGGGGCCCGGTATCGAGCTCGTCGACTCTGCCCATGTAAGAGGTATTGGCAGGGTCAGATGTACCTTGTGGATTCTCTGGGCGGGGGATATCTCCAGGCGAAACCATTTCGGTGTCGATGTCATTGGTGGAGGGTCCAGAAGTCGTTGCAATGGAGTCTTCGGGTTCAGGAGTTGGGCTTCGACCAGAGGACGACGGCGTCTTCTCCTCAGAAAGATTAAGTGGAGAAAGAAGCCCGTCCTCTGTACCGATTGAAGCTGCCGGATGCCCTGTGTCAACAGCTAAGGCAGGTTCATGAGAGGGATGAACAAGAAAAGGAATAGGGCTGAAGAGCGGCGTAGTCGATCCGGCGGGTACTGTGGAATCTGATTCAGACCCACCATCGGGGGATGGTGAAGATGCAGACGATATCGGACCGACACCAGGATAAGCAGCAAAGTTTGAAGGGGGAATATAGACATAAGATGGAGCTCCCCAAGGTGAAGTGACCAGAAGGGATTTTTCAATGGCACGAGAGAATTTGCCAAAGGTGGCATGTTGAGAAGTGGGATGAAGGAGGAGTTCGGCCAAACGTTGGATGGTGAATGGAGGGCTATATCTGGTCAGTAAAAAGAAAGAGAGCAACGTAAGTGATACTCACGCTTCCATGTCATCCAATAAATTGTTCAGGCGCTGAATCTCGGCTTTGCCCTGTGCCTCATCCAACCACCCCTGTAGCTTTTTTCCCCCAATCACCGTCTCCTCATCCCATTCTTCATCGGGGACCCCAATCCCCATTGCCACAATTCTTTGGTTATGCATTCCATTAGCTCTAGGTGACAGCGGGCTGGGAGACCGTTGCATGGGCGCAGGGGGTGGTGTCCGCCGGCGAGATGGGTCCAGAGGAGGAAAGGGGGGTATGACGAGGCCGCCAATGGTGCTTGGCCGAAGATCTTCTGGATTGTGGGCGAGCTCAGATGCAGGTCCGATCATTGAGGCGGGATGCGATGGGGACAGGAGAAGAGATTCAGCAGGTGGTTTACCGACTTCGTCAGTGGTGACGGAAGGTAAGGATGTCTGGGGCTTGGAAGGTGCTGCTGGAGGTGGTGGCGAAGCACCACGCGGACGGTACGGACGGGGAGGCCCTTTTGTCAAGAATATTTTGAGTGCATCATTGAGTGATTCTTGAAAATATCCCTTGAGAGTAGGCCAATCTGTGCTGTAGAGTGCGTCAGTCCGAGGCACGATGAGTCAGGAAGGGTGGCTAACTCAAAGGTATTTGAAGCTGCAAGCTGCTGGAGGGTGGTCTCCTTGTCCGCTGGGGGAGAGTCAGTGTTGTCCCGATCTGAGTGTGTTCACTTACTGCGAGTGGATGACATGGTGGGTATACTGTGCAGAGGCCGTACCATTCGCTCGCGCTGTTGCAGAGCTTAAACAAATCAACAACCACGGCTAATTAACGTCAAAACAATCCATCAATAGCAGTTACGTAAACCTCATGTATGATTACATAACAGCTTCGGTCATCACCTTCCCTTTTTTGTGTTGCGGCGATGTCCGCTTTGTAGTGGAATCTGCTCGAAGTTCTTTCCATCATTCCTTGTCCCCGCCGGAGCATCACTTTTTCTACCTCCAGCCTCCATCTCTTCCAACTTTATATTTCTCTTCCATATCATATATACCCTTCCTCGCCACTCATTGTATCTCTAGAAAGCAAATAAACAACTAAAGATGGTTAAGGAAACGTCAGTCTTTTTTTTCAATCATGATCCAATCTCTGTGCTGACATTTTTGTGATATGCGATCAGTAAATACTACGATCTCCTCGGTGTCAAGCCTGACGCTGATGCCAACGACATCAAAAAGGCCTACCGGAAAAGGTATGTACTGTTATCAAGTTGTTGCCACCGGAGCTACTCAGCAACTCCGAGTACCCGGCGACTTCTGTGTGCGTAGTCCTTCTGTGCATGGTATACTGACGCTTTCGCACAGCGCTTTGAGGCACCATCCCGACAAGGGCGGTGACCCCGAGCTTTTCAAGGAGATGACCCATGCGTAAGCACAGTCTTGTAACAATAGCACAATAGCAAGTGCTGACCCGAGAAATCAGTTACGAAGTTCTTTCCGACGACCAGCAACGATCTCTCTACGACCAGCTCGGTGAAGCCGGTCTCAAGGAAGGTGGCATGGGCGGTGGCGTTGATCCTCAAGATCTTTTCAGCCAGCTGTTCGGTGGCGGTGGTGGTTTCTTCGGTGGTGGTGGTACGTCGGTCAACCAAAAGAGTTTGTGCCAATGCTAACCACGTGGAATACAGGTGGCGGACGAAGCAGCGGTCCCCGACGTGGCCGAGACCTCGTTCACCGAATCTCCGTTTCCCTTGAAGACCTCTACAAGGGCAAGGTCCAGAAGCTCGCTCTTTCCAAGTCTGTTATCTGTAAGACCTGTGATGGCCGAGGTGGCAAGCAGGGCGCTGTTCAGACCTGTACCGGCTGTCAAGGTCGAGGTGTCAAGGTCATGCTCCGTCAGCTTGGCCCTATGATGCAGCAAATCCAGCAACCCTGTACCGAGTGTGAGGGTACTGGTGAGATGATGAACCCCAAGGACAGATGTAAGACCTGTAGCGGCAAGAAGACCAATCAGGAAAGGAAGGTGCTTGAGGTTCACATCGACAAGGGTATGAAGGGTGGTCAGCAAATCAAATTTGCTGGCGAATCCGACCAACAACCTGGTACCATTCCTGGTGATGTTATTATCGTTATTGAGGAGAAGCCTCACCCTCGATTCGAGAGGAAGGGTGACGATTTGTTCTACAACGCCAAGATTGACCTCCTCACTGCTTTGGCTGGTGGTGACTTTGCCATTGAGCACCTTGATGAGCATGCTTTGCACGTCACCATTGTCCCTGGAGAGGTTATCAAGCCTGGTGAGTTTCACAGTTTCCGTTTTCTTTTTTCACTTCAAAGAGGATGCGCACTGACCTTTGTTCCTAACGCTAGACGCGCTCAAGATTATCTCCGGCCAGGGTATGCCTTCTTACCGACACCATGAGCTCGGTGACCTTTATGTCCGTCTCACTGTCGAATTCCCCAACACTATTCCGGTTGAGAACATCCCGTTGCTCGAGAAGGCCCTCCCCGCGCGCAAGGCATTGCCCAAGTTCAATAAGAAGATTCACATCGACGAGGTTGTGCTTTCCGAGCCCAACGAGAGGCATGCGAAGAATGCGGCGACTGGTGAGGACGAGGAGATGGATGATGAAGACGATGATGGAAGGCCTGGTGTGCAGTGCGCGCAGCGTAAGTCTCAATCACTCTTTTCATCTTGTCATTATATCGACGTTGACCACTGTGCAACAGAGTAAAAACCCCAAAACGTCACCTATCCTTTCTTTCGACCTTCATTATACGTCTCCAAAACCGATATTAAATCCTTAAAACATATACCCCCCATCAGGCAACTCCCGGCTTCATGGGCTTCAAACAAAGAGTTCAATAGATCATTCATTTCCTTCCACTTGTGCGGTATAGCACCTTTTTTAACCTATACCTGTTTCTTTTCTGCCAGAGTAGAGCGGATGCACTTGTTCCTGATTAATTCTCTTTTGAGATGGCGGGGGGATGGTGAAATAAGAGCTTGGGAAGGTTGTTGTAGAGTCGCGATCGTAGGGCTTGTAGGATGACGATATTCTTTGCATGATGTGTTTATGACGAGTCAATACTAGGTTTGATAGAGATACATTCGTAAAGAGCATTTTGATTTGCCAAGACATCGAGTAAATTGTAACCTCACTAAACTGATAATGATTTATGAAAGCTACAGATTGACCGGTCCCCTCCTTCCCATCCAATCCACTTCATCCTCACCTCCAATCTTGACCGCTTCACTTTCCCCACTGGAATCCCTGTCCGCCATCTCATAAGCCTCTGGCCCATCCCCATCCCCATCCAAGTCATTATCCCCTCTTATTTGTTCCCTTTGCTCTGTGGGGACCTTGGCGTAACCGTGCTCCTCGGCCCGTTCAGAGTCGAAGATTTCTTCTCCGCTGTTCTCCTTTTGCAGTGCATTCCGGCCCGAATTCGAGTACAAGTGAACGAGGAAAGTGATGACAAGATAGATTAGGAAGGAGAGGGAGAAGTCAAAGAGAGCGTAAGTGACGTGGTCGACACCAAGAGAGTCGGCGTTGCGCATTTCTTCGTCGGTGGCTGACATAAAAAGGGTGCCGCCCAAGACGAGGAGCTGGAAAGAAACTTGAGATCAGCGGGAGTAAACAAACACATGATAACAAAAACGCACATAAGGAGGCAGGTGTTGGAAGACTCGGATAGCACCGTTTGAAGGAGTAGGCTTGTCATTGAGGACAAAACATATTTCCACAATCCTCAAAACACCAGCGGATATGAGAGCATAGCCAAACAGTGCATGGATCTGTTCGCCAGTGTTAGCTTTGATAGAATAGTTCCGGGTCCATGCAAAACAAACCTTTGAAGAAATCATCAAAGCTTGCTCGTGCGCACTCATACCCCATCCAGTCATGATGATAATCACGGACGGGATAAATGATCGTCTGCCACCACGGCTGAGGAAGATACCAAGCATACCACCAGCCCACCAGAGAACGCCCTAATGGCAAAGTAAATCAGTTATGGATGATAACTTATCGGATATGGCTTACCATCATGGTGTGCTGCATATCCTTATGAGTCCAAGGACCACCATGGTGCTCAGTAAAGGTGTTGACAATACCCTGACTCCAATCAGTCGTCTCCTAGGCCATATTCGGCGCTACAGTCACTTACCCAGGCGGTGATGACACTGCTGTCCAACATCTCCTGACTACATCCTCTTCTCTCCAGCCATTTACCTCCAAGATTCAGCATGATGACCAGAATTGCTCCATATCCAATGAAGGCGGAGCCCATGATATAATGGGCGGCACATTGTCCGAGGTTTCCGCCACGGCAGAACCCGAGGGCGGTGGCGACGCCGAAAAGCATTTCTATAGAACGCGCACAGACGTCAGGGCGGAGTGCTGCTGAGTCACAACGGAAGTACAGGATGACAGGACTTACGAGTCCATCCTAACACAGGGAACGTTTTGCCTAGGACGGAATGGAAGGGAACGACCCACGGTCTAATTTTCTTTTCTGATACATGAAGTTTGAGGAAGATGCCCAGGCAAGCCTGCTGTAATTGGGGTCAGTGACAATGACAACGAGGAGGCCCATCAGTTGTTGATGACATACTATGACCATCACCCAAATGAGTATTTTAGCCATGAATCCGTGAACCTAGGCGGTCCGTCAGTCACCTTCGCACTTAGAGTCATTGCTTTCATTTACGGTTGCTGGGAATTGTCTTCCACCGTGGTGGTGACCAAAGTATATTCCAATGAAGGAGAGCACTGTGTTCACCGACTGTAAAGGGACATGGTATTTGGATCTGGAGGATAGACGTCAACTGACATAATTCAGTCATAACATAGGAATAAACTCACTTTGAAAGACCAAGAACCATTCCTAATGGGAATGCGATGGCCCACAGGTAGGTTTGGAGTGTCATCTGCAGACCACATTCCGCGTTAGCAATTCGTCCATCTAGTAAACAGTGGTATCCCAAGTTTCCATTATTGCCAACGGTTCTGCAACGGCCATGGTTTCCAAAGATCAAAATAATCATGGCTCACATGAATATATATCCGCGCATCAAAAGGTACACTGGTATCAATCTCCGTGACATTATGATGCTCGTGTGCTTGCGCTATGCCCAAGTGTCAGCCCTGTAATAATAAGATACATGACCTGTGATTCCAGGCTAGCAGTTACATACCGTAGTGCACATAGGCAAGTAAAGCTAGCAGGTATATTGGTATTCTTGACATCGCTTCAAGGCCGACTGCGAATGGTGGCAAGCTATATGCCGGCAGTTGAAGCACGTTATGATCTAGAGCCGCCTAGACTGCAGAGATCTCCCTTGATCAGGACGATGAGTACGTATTCTGTGAGGTTGGCGGTAGTCAACAGCAGGCAACAAGTAGACGGGCGAAATATAACGTATCTAAATGGATTTGACGGGATGATTTTTGTATTTGCTCGGCGGAGGCTCGCCTCGGCTTCGGAGATGGGCGACGTCGTCCTCCGCCTGCTGCGGTGTCCTTTTATTTTTTATTTTCGTTTTCTGTTATCTGTTAAATGACAGAAATCAAGCGAATTTGATCTAGTCAAACATGGATGCATATGCAAGAAATCACTTTAAAGACGGATGTCTTAACACTAGATTCTTTCGTTCCCCGCCTATTTGTCCTTTGTACTCCCCATAGCTTGCTGGAACATTTTCGCACCACCGCCCTCTTGCCTTCGTCCACGGGCCTTGTTACGATCGATCTTAACACGTTTGGACGCTCCAGGTGACTCCTCTCGAGCCTCGGGGCCAGCCTCGGCTGTTTATGCAAGATTAGCGTTCTTATCTTAACAATGGTAATGATACCCAACTTACCTTCCAAAGCTCTTTTTCGATCAGCAGGCTCTTTCCTCGATTCCTCCTCTGTAGCTTCATCTCTCCTCGGCGCATTATTCCAGTCATTATCCCTCCCGAGGTCGTCTCTTGTAGATCTATGAATAGGCTCATTGGCCCTTACATGAGGAGAAGCCGGTCGTGCCATGCCGCCCAATCTGGCAGCCAAACTGAGAGGTTCTTGGGGGTTCTGGGATACTGGAGCAGCATTCGGAGGTAGTCTGGGAACCTGCTCAGAGTTGCCAGGCCTTGCCGGGAGGGCATGCGGTGTTCTGGCAGCTCCAGGGCCGGAAACGTTAGATGCAGTATCGGTATTGTCTTTAGAGGCGGCGGATGCAAGCTCGGGACCGTCTTCAGCAAGAGGTGTGCGACGTCGTTCACGGTTCTCTCGGACGTCGCGGCTGTCTCGGTCTCGTCGTCGACCATCTCGCTCACGTTCGCGTCTGTCACGATGACCATCCCTGTCTCGCTCGTTTCTATCCCTTTCTCGGTCCCTCTCCCGGTCCCTGAAATCGCGCTCCCTTTCTCTGTCCCTTTCGTCATACCTCCTTCGCTCTCGCTCGCGCTCCTTCCTACTGCCACTTGACGCGTCTGGCTCGAGTTTCCTCGAAGAAGACTCCTCATCTCTCTTACGCTTGCGATCACTGTCTTCACCTCTGTAAGACCTTTCCCTGTCCCTTTCCTTTCTATCCTCCCTCTCACGCTCTCGATTCTTCTTCTCCTCCCTGTCTCGCTCTCGCTCTCCATCACGCCTGGACCTCCTCGATTCGCGCCCTGAATCGCTTTGAGTGGACGCTGGAACGTTATCTTCCTGACGCCTCTTGTCATCTTCTGCAGCAGATCGATCCATTCTATCCTTCTCTTTCTCCCGTTCTCTCTCCTTGTCCCTATCCCTGTGATCTTTGTCACGACGGTATTTATCTCTGCCTTGCTCGCGCCTCTTCGATCTCTCACTCGCTCGGCTTTCGACGCTGCCGTCTCTGTGAGTCCTCACAGTAGTTGTAGGCGATGTTTTAACAGAGGCTGGTGGAGACCTGCCACGAGTAGACTCCACAAGGGGAGTAGGTGGAGTACCGGGCTCTTTCTCTTTCTCTTCCGCTTTTTCTTCCTGTCTTTCCGCATCCAAGTTCGTGAAGGCAGTAGATACTGCACTCTCTGTAGTTTGCCCGGCAGCAGATGGCGGAGGTGGAGGGGGACGGTGAATACCTCCGAGTCTGCGAGCACGAGCAGCAGCACGGGCTTCATCCACAGACATATCGGGAGGTGGACCCATGGAAGACACAGGTGTGTGAGCACGGGAGTTCACAGAGGTTGCATTAGGCGTCGAAGTTCGGGTAATAGCCGAGGGGCCGGTTGGAGTCACAGGGACCGAGTTAGCGGAGCTAGCAAGACGAGAGGGGAGACCGGGTCGAGTGGGTATGGGGTGTACAAGAGGGGATTGCGGAGCAGTACCAGCTTCCTGTTCCTTGGCGGCCGCCGAAGCCGCCGCTCTGGCTCGACTTTCTTCAACCTTTTGACGCAAAGTTCTGGGATCCGTGGTCATAGGTCCGGGAGTACCGGCTGGAGAAGGCGAGGCTGTACCATTTGCGCCGTTAGCTGGTTGGGAGCGAGAGGGAGTTGATATGCTGCCGCTGGGAGCTGGAGATTCAACCTTGGGGGCACTTGGTGCCCTTGCGATAGCGGCTCGAGCTGCGGCGCCCTGAAAGCATCATCAGCTTCTGAGGGCTCAAGCTTTATAAAAATGTAGCTCACGTGGAATGTTGCAGGGGCGACGAATGGTCTGGCATCTTGACGTTTCTTAAGACCCGATAAGAATCTGCAATAGGATGAGTGACTCATTTGCTTTTTGCAATGAGGTTACTCACGAAGTGCACATCATCTTTAAGTCATTAGGGATCTCTCCAACCTCACCGGCCTGCAATTTCTTTACCGCGGCTTCGATTGCTTTGCCATTTGTCTCCATGAGAGGGAAGTACTTGATTACTTGCAAGGCGACGATGATAGCATTCTTGTTATGCATAAATTCCGCTTCACTCCAACATGAAATGAGGGCCTGAAATATCGTTAACGCGTGGGCCAAGCAGGTTGTTCTTTTTTTAGGACTTACCCTAGTGAGGACGTTATGACACTTGGCGTAAAAGTTTCTGAATTCTTGCCATGACATTTCACGCATGTCATCACCGGCCTTTGACCTAAATAGCATACCAGGTAGCCTCTTTTGTTCTCCGCCCTCAATGGGGTTAGGTGAGATACCGAGCGCCTCTTTGAGATACACGTTTTCGCTCTGATGCCACTTGTCCAAATCGGCAAGAATCAGAGCCAAGCATCGACCAAGATTACGAGCTTCACTATCCGTACAGGAAAAGATACAGGCGGCGAGGTTATCATTGAAGAAGTTGTTGTAAACGAACAAAGTCGAGAAGCCAACAGTACCTAAGTTATGAGCCATACGAATGAACTTGGCGACGAAGACAGCGTCGCAGGGCGAAAGAATAGCTCGAGGGTAGAAACAATATTGATGGAGCTGAATGGCTAACGGCCTTTGAAGATTCTTCTCCACAATTGCTATGATTTTGTTAACACATTGCGTATCAAAACAAGATCACGACACTTACCCTTGCCAAACCACTTGCCACTCTCCAGCCTCATCCTCCTCTTCATCGGTCCATTGACCAGCGACCCGTGTGCTTCCTTCTCCTCTTGCAGAACCTTCACTCTCGCTTTCAGTCTAGCTAACTCATCCCGCTGCTCGGCCATCTTTGATTTATCTCTTGGGTTAACCCACCAAGAGGAGATGGTGGAGATATGTCGATTGATAGATTTTATGGCGTTATCATATGATTGAGGGGAGAAAGCGATGTCGGGGGTCGTAAGGTGCCAGAAAATGACAAAGAAAGGCGCACTCATGACCTCATTAGCCTCACGTGGCAAAAGTTTTCGCGTTTGTTGCATGGTAGGCGTCAAAGCAGAGGGCCACCACATCTTGCTTTTACTGCTCGGCGTCTTTGGTGCAGGTATACTGAGTGCGCCCTTTTCACTCTCTTCCATTACGACATCCTCAATTTCGCCTGGTCCCGGAGTCGCACCTGGAGTGAACTGCAAAGACGGGGTCGTGGGTGATCCGGGAAGCGCCGGGCTCTCGACTTTCTGAGGTGATCCGTTCCTCTCCTTCTCAGACATTGCCTTCTTCGCGGCTTCAAGCCGCGCTTGGACGGCGGCTTTCTCCTCAACACGAGCACGTTCAATCTCCGCGTTTAAACGTGGTCGCAAGATCTGGAAGGCCATACCATACTCGAGGCCAAAATCAACTATAAGTTGCTGAAGATCGGGAATAAGAGCGATATGCTCGTCAGAAGTAAGGTATTCAACAAGGAAATCGCCGAATTGAACGAATGCGTTGTGACACTGGAAGTCATTTGCATTAGTATAATCCACAAACACAACTGGTGCTGAATACTCACAGTGTCTTGGACAAGATTCATGGCCTTGATGGGAGCATTTACCATCTTGTCCACTACAGCCTGCCTCGTCTGCGCCAAAGCTATCCAGATGGGCATTGCCAACCCCTTTTCCCTCAATGCATTGACCAGTCTCGGCAAACTCTTCTTCACATTTTTCACCTTCTCTACAGGCGCTCGCGTGGGTTGCTCCGAAGCGCCAGGTTCTGGAGGGGCAGTCACGCTGATTCGAGTGGCGGAGAAGGCCTCCCGTATCATTTCCCGGCCACCAGCGTACGCTTGAAGCTGGGCCTCAGAAACACCATCATTAGGGACAGGCTCAATGCCTGACATGGAAGACATCAGTTTTTCAAGGATGATGAGGTCACCAGAGTGGCCGCGCATGAGTCGATTGATGATGTATTGCAAAACAGGGTAAAGATCCATGTTGCTGTATCGTCTGTTGAAATCTCCAACAAATTTGGATAATCCTGATCTTCCGTTAGCTTCGTTCAGGTATCAACTACGAAGAACATACGTTCCAACCAGAGCGCCACACCGGTACCCATCTCATTCAGCCTTAAAGCCCTGTCGTCCGACAAAGTATCTAACATGACAAACGTGGCCACGTCGAATGACAATTGAGCCATATACCTTCCTGCATCTACGATGGCCTCTCCGATGTTTGGGTACGCTTTCACTTGCGTCACTGCAGTTGTCCAGACAAACACAGGGTTATGGTGACTCTGTTTGGCAAGTGCTCGGGCACTATGCCGTTCGGTAGGAGTGGCACCGGATGTAGCAGAGGTGTTGGTTGACGTAACTCGTCGAAGGGCCTTTTGAACCTCTTTGGTAGTCATCGCTGCGGCGTGAGCTGCTATTAGACAAGGTTTCCTGCCATTTGCACTGCACGTGCTATCTCGCCATTCGCCATAGAGAGAATATCGTGAAGTATAGGGGAAGAGTTTGAGAAGGGACCAGAGTTCAACATCGAACGTTCCTGAAGCCATAGAACAAGACAGAGAAGGAAGAAGGGAGACACGAATGATGTCAAGCCAGGGCTTGAGCTCCTCCACCGTCGGCTGCGAATGCTCTGCTGTTAACCCTTGCTCCAGCTTGTTCTCTCGGAGCCGTTCAAACTGCGCAGCTCCAATTCTGCTAAGCATGACCATAAGCCTCGCTCTTCTTCCTCCAAGTCCCCCAATCAAACCCAGCCACCTCAAGCCCTTCTCGTGGATCTCGTCCACAGTTGACCAGCTTTCGGATACGCCCTCACGATGGGGATAGAAGAACTTGAACTTCTTGGTCGTCGTTTCAGGGGGTGCGGGGGCAAAAAGAGTCAAGACGGTCTGTTTCCCGATTGATTCTGACTCTTGTACGATGGGAGCGACAGCCTGCAGGTCAAACTCTTCTTTCTCTTCTCGCTTGGCCACAACTTCTTCGTAAACCGGTTTTAGTGCATCTTCCACGATGTCCAAGATCAAATCAGCCACTCCGGTACTCTTCTGCGCAATCCATGGCCACCTTGCCAACATGTACTCCGACGCAGCCTTGTCGCCCAATGCGAGAAGTGCTTGAGTAAGCTGTATCCTCTGCTCGGGAGGAGGCTTTGTCGGGATGTTTTGAGCTTGTTCGGTGATAGACCCAATGGTGCCAGAGGGCGGTTCATCGTCATCAAGAATGGTATCGGTCAGAGCATTAGCGGGGCCAGACCGTGATGAAAGAGACGACGCCCATTTCTTGCGTATTGTTTCCATCTCATTGTCATCGGGGGAAAGCTGCATGGGGTTAGAATAAACTTCAAGTGACTAGCGTAACCTACACATGGCAAAAGATCCGTTAAGCCGACAAAACCGTGCTTGATAAGGAGAGCAGCAGTGTAAATGAGACCGATAGGTGTGTCACCAGCCTCGGGTTTCTGTGAGTAATTAGCATAGCAACAACGTAAATGCGAGGCTATAAATTAACTCACACGGAAGAACCCAAACTTGAACCCCAAAACTTGACTCAGAACCCTGTCGCCGTCCCGCTTCAAAGCATTCTCGATTCCTTCGACCTCTTCCTCCTTCCAGCCCTTTTTTGTTGAGATTCCACCGTCATCATCTTCCTGATTAGAACTTGGTCCCCATGGTGAGCATCTCAAGAGCTCAAGGAAGAATGGCCAATGATGTATGATGTGGCAGCTGAACACTTCGAGGATGATATCCAGTACTCTTGGCGGTGAGAGATTGAAGTATCCTATCAGCCGCATGATCTTTCCCCAGACCCTATCTGCCCTATTTCGCCTTTCTTCATCGTCCTCTTCCTCTGGATGAGAGGGAAGAGTGTCTTCTGAAGTTAGGAGCACGATCAGTCCAGAGAAACCTTCCGAACATTCACGCAAGAGATTGAATTTCCGTTGCTTGAAAAAAAGAGTGGTATTTTTCTTGACCAAAGCACTTTGGAAAGCTCGAGGGTTTCGGGGCATAGGGTGAAGATTGAGAGGGATGAGACGTTCTGGGTTCAGGAGGAGATTGGGGATATATGAAGGAAGAGTATTTGACTCCTGGTGTTTGGTTAGATCATCATGGTTATCCTCAAAGATTACACTTACAAGAAGAAGCCTGAGGATTGAAAGTCCTTTGGGAGACTTGTCTTCTGCTTCTTCAGTCTCCTTCTCTCCTTTATTTTTGTTTCCGCCCACGTCCTCTTGCTCCTCTTCCAACACTTCTACAGCATCCACGAGTGCTTCACCGAAGATATCCCTTCTGTCGTCTTCAAGCTCATCCAAAACACCTTCGAACACACCTGTGAGCTCTCTTTCATCCACGTTGGATTTGAGAAGCGTCACAAGCACGTGTAGTAAAGGCACAACGCCAAGTGTTGTAGGCGCCGAATTAATAGTATTGAGGAGTGATATTATAAGCTTGTGAAGAGACTCGGTACCCGTTGTTTCCCATTGTGAAATGTATTCCAACAGTTGCTCATTGAGAGAGGGTGTGATGAGTTCGGCAGGAGAGAAAGAGGAAGCTGTCGCAGATTGAACTTTCGACTTGGCCGTACTTCGACGGGGCGGCATTCTGACTTGAGGATTTTGATCGCAGGTGAGTCTGATAAAATCTGCTTCTATGCCCTATGTGTCGCCAGATTCTTCCTGTAGTTGGATACAGGCCTTGTAGGTTTTTTTTTGTCGTGGAATACAGGAAAGGAAATGTGTCACCTCCCGGGCATCCTCATAAGAGGCGAAGAGGTGATTGATGATTAGCGCAGAATATATCGGCGATCACCGCTGGACAAAGTCTCTTTAAAAAACCAGCAAGGAAGGAAAATGCATCCGCTCCTGGTATCGAAGTCACCAACAAGAGTTTTGAATACGTTCGGCATTGAGCTGCAAGTCGAGAAGCGCACGAGACGGCGAAGGAAAGTATAACATGTGAGGTTGGCAATATCAAGAGCAAACCGCAGGAAGGTATGTCATATGGTGCATTACTGTATACATCACTTCCTGCCGTGTTCTACAACGAAAGGTAATCCTTTACTTCCTGTTCAGTCAACTTCCTAAATGTAGGAGGCAACCTCTCCCCAGGCTTTTCCTGCATCTGCTCGGGCGTAGGACATGTTACAATACCAATTTCGATAGTTTGTTCTGTCATTTGGCCTTCAAAGCCCTCTTTGAGAGTGAGGAGAGCAGTATGGATGGCATCTTCGAGGGAAAGATCATCGTTGTATCTGAAAAAGGCATGAATTTTGATTTTAGGGTAAGTTGTCAAACCGAGTGACTCACCGCTTCTCCAAGAAAGTCTTGCCGTTCACCATGTTTTTCCCGATCGCACTCGCCTTCCATGCCCAATAAGATCCTGAAGGGTCAATTTGCCATAAGGACTGACCCCTGTGGGAATCCCATCCAGCAATAAGCACAGAAATACCGTACGGCCTCACACCACTGCGGTTATCTATCAGTCCGACGAGACTTGCAGCAAAGCCAGTGTGCACATTGCCGACTTACCCAGACTGAGTCGCCTTTTGCATAACAGCAGCCACCTCCTGCACCAAGACCTTTGTGGGAGGATACTCTCCATACACCTTCCAATATGCTTGCGCAATCTTCCTAGCTTTGGCGACAAGCACCCTAAAATCAGGGCCCATACCAGAGTAAACGAAGCCGATATTGGGGCAAATCGGGGCAACCTTCTCAAGAGCAGAGGTGTCGAGGAGGATGGAGGGAGACTTTTTCTCGGTGGCGATCACAACACCATTGGTAGCTATAAGAGAAGGCTCATGGTAAGCAAAAGGGGCATGAGAGAGATGGCGTTGAACTTACCCTTGATACCCAAAGAAGTAGTCCCACCGGCAACAGCAGCAAGGGCGTGTTCTATTTGCACGAGTTTACCGGAAGGGGAGAAGGTTGTAAGGGAAAATCTACCGGGTTGTCAGTCTACCGCTTAGACGTATCAATGTCGCTTGAGACTTGAGATCACGACGATGGACTCACGAGTAAGCACCACCACCACCGGGAGCAGACATGTTGGGTGTTTATCGAGGGTTCAGGGGAAATTCGGGCAGTAATAGATTACCTCCAAGACGTGCTGAGGTATATGAACTGTAGAATGTCGAATGTAGAGACCGTTGTTCACCGTTGAGCTTCATGGACAGCGACACCAAAGCGCGCTCTCTCGATGCAACGTCGCAAGCGTCGGATCTGTTACGTAATGCATGTTCGTCTTCTTTCACCACTCGTCACGCAGCCAGACCAAAACTGCAAGTGCGACGGAAGGAATGGGATACTTGTTGACTTTCGTTACATTTGTCTACATTTGTCTGCATGCACGGTTATTCGGATCGGTATTATCAAGATGCATGGTATTTTCATATGGTACAGAGTACTTGCCGACCTTGCTCTTTCCTCACATCTCCGGCCGGGCATTGATGTGCATTATAACTCGACCTTGTATACGCGGACACTTCGATCATCACTGCAACTCGCCAAGCTCAAAACACCCTCGACGTTCCTCCATGCAAGTTTATTCACTGCGCTCACATGTGATACTCTACAAAGAGGTCAGCTCAAGAACGCAACTCAAGAATGCAAACATGGTTTTCGGTTACTCACCGACGATCGAAAGTAGAGAGTAGATCACTCTTTACCCCATCCCGGTTCACAGCTACAGTGAAGACTTCGATAGAGCCGCTCTCCTTTCCAACAGCCAACAGATAGCCGTCAGAACCGTCATTAATCATGGCCACCGCTGTAGAAGCTACAGTTAATTTGATTGTTTCAGCTGCAGCCCATTGAGAGCCATCTGCTACTGCTGAAGTCCAAATTTTAACCTGAAGATCTGCATTAGTCATTGTCAAGCTCCAGAACAAGCGTGAAAACGTACAGTCTTATCCCTGGATGCGGTCGCGAACATGTCATTTCTCTCGTCTGCCCAGCATGCGTCCAAGACCATCCTCGCGTGCGCCTTTTCGTCTCCCGCAAGAGGGAAATAACCTTCCCCATCCTCTTTTCTCTCAAACACTCTCCATCCTCGATCCCTAGAACAGCTCAAAATTCTCTTGTCATCCCTACTGAAAGAAACGCTCGTGATTGTCAAAGAGTGACCCGCCAGTGGTTCACCAACTAGCTCCCACTTGGAGGCTGATATTACTCGGATCACAGCGTGTTCGGCATTAGTGGCCTTGGATGCTGTCGCAATAAGGTCTCCGGCATGAGAAGCAGCTGCACAGACGAGTTCGTAACCGTGGCCATAGATTTTTTCGACCTCGGGCCAGAGGGTTGAGGTAGCCAGTTCTTCTTCCGTAGGGAGAGATGTGAAAGTATGAGAGATGGAAATAATAGCTTCATTTTGACCTTGCTTTTCGACAGCATCTCCGGCGACAGGAGCTGTATCCACGTCAGTACCGTTTTCGAAAAGCATCAAGTACGACTAACCTTTCTGCAACGCTCGATTTGACAGCCCCAGAGGCGGGACGGTAGCTCCCTTAGGTCTGCTTTCCTCCTCTGCTTCCCTCTTACTGATACCTAGAGACCTTAATGACTCGACGAAACCTTGGGGCGCATCAAACACTCGAGCAACCTTTTCATCTGCACCGCTAACAAAACGAAGAGGGGAGATAAATGAGGCATCTGTCATGTCGTAACCGTGGATTTGAGGGCGAGCGATTTCGGCCCAGATAGACGTGGAAGAGGAAGGCAGATTGCATTCAGCATGGATACGTGCTGTTTGATCGGAGCTGTCATGGAGATTTAGTATATGACAGTCAGTCTGATGATTCGACTTACGCAACAGACAAAAGGTACTCCCCTCTGGGATCCCAACAAACAGTTTCGACACTGCCATGATGTCCGGTCAAACCTCTTTGGACATCCCATCCTTGTTCTGACTCAACCCACTTTTCCCATCCTCCATTCCACCCACC
>NC_009178.1:393265-403265 GCF_000149385.1 Cryptococcus deneoformans B-3501A
ATCACAGCCACCATTCGGAAACTGGACTTCTCCTCACTCATTCGATGCTTCTGGTCTTTTGCATCCGGTCGGAGTTGTCTCGGTTTGTTCACCATCAACGTCATGCAGCCCATTTACAAACAACAAAGGCGTCCAGAAGGCGTAGAAAGAAACGTTACCAAGTGCTGGCAGCCTTCGGATCCCAAGATCAGCTGGTTCCACACTTCATTCCATATTTCGCGTGCATCGATTCAACACACAATCATAGTGCTGGGAAAATACACACATGATCTGATCAACCGCCTGTGTGTACACCTTTATCAGCTGTATGTAAACATACTCGTCGTGTGCTCTTCTCTCCCAAATCTTTCCCAGTCTGGACACATTGGACCCCAATCCGCTTCACACAAGACATTCAATACGTACCTGTTTGGCTTCGTACCGACAGTACAAATTGTGCCTTTTCAAGAGCCAGACCTTACTCTACGCCCTCATCATCTCGACCACATCCCCAGACCCTCGGCATTCCATCTTTCATACGTAATCGAATAATGACGAGTAGTGATCAATCGCTGATCGCCTTTCGTAAATTACTTTTAGGACAAGTCAGTCTACACAAACAAAAACATACACCGGAAAGAGGTCAGCTTCTAGCTCTTTTCTTTTCCCTTCTCCCGAAGAGGAAAGGCTAGACAGAGAGGCTCCAAGAACCTTCAATCTGCCTCTCGTCTGATTGATTGTTGATGGGCAAAAGACCATGAAATCACGAAGGGATCATCATCCTTCAAGGCATCCTTCCATCTCTCTAAGCAAGCTTTGATTGCGATCTGAGAAAGGTATTTAAGGGGATTGACCTCTCTATACCCTTTTTCATTGTCTTTCTACAACATTCTCATTCATAAAGCTTCCGATTTCGGTCAAAATCAGTAATAAACGAGCGAGAAGACCGTTACAAGTTCAGTTGACAAAACCATAATGGCATTCGCTCATCCTGAGTACCTCGTCCCATCTGTCATCGCTTTAGTCCTGGCTCTTTACCCGTTACCATGGCATCTGCGTACAGGTAACATTGCCACGTTGTCTATGATCTTCTGGATGACCTTACTGAACATCGTGCACATTGTCAACTGTGAGTGGTGTCGTGAAGGGGCCGGTAATCATAACTAATCAAGTTCATTTACAGGTATTGTATGGGTTGATAACTCAGCACCGAGAGCGAAGTGGTGGGGCGATATTAGTGCTCTAATCATAGGTAGGTTTTATTCTTTCTTTCCTCCTGTGCTTATGGCATCGCTGAGTATATTCAGTCGCGTACAATTATGCTCTTCCAACTGCCCACCTGGTCCTCGCTAAACAGCTTGAATCCTTTACGTCTTTGCGACCCCATTCCCCGCTGTATGATTCTTCCTCTCGTAAGCGCCACCGCATTTTCGATATCTCAGTCACCATCGGTGCTCCCGTAATTGGATATCTGGTTCACTTGAGCAATATGGACCGAAGATTCTATATTGTAGAGCGATTGGGACCTCAAGCTGCAACCTATTGGAACGCTTGGGGCGTTATCTGGATGGCTATTGTCCCCATTTTGATTGCCGTTACTGTGGTTGTATACACCAGTAAGCAGTTTCCGCTCATGAGCTTTGTGAAATGCGGCTCACACACAAATATTTAGTCATGGCTCTCGTTAACATCTACCTCCGTAGACAACAGATGCTTTCGCTTATTGCCTCTGATGCTTCCGTCAATCGAGACCAGTTTTACCGTCTCATGTTCCTCACCGTGTCTGAAGTGGGCACTTGCGGCCTTCGGGCCATTTTCAACCTCATGTCTTTCCAAAACGGACCTCAACCCATGGGCCATAGGGGTGCCCCTTTTCACAACTTGAGCAAAATTGAGAGTATCGAATGGTCTTCCACGACGACGAGCGGGAGGTTGACTTTGCATCTTTCTTTTTTCACCGTGGTTGCCTGCAGTTATGTTTTTTTCATGTGCTTCGCCACAAGTGAGTCTATTCTTTATCCACCAAACTGGTGTCGGCTTATAAGAGATAGGCACCGAGACCAAACGCTTCTATTCCAATATTGTTCGCAAAATTTTCCCCTGCATACCCGAATCCCGCACTTCCCGTATTCACAAGCTGGGTTCCGTCGACACTGGCCTGTCTCGCTCCAACGCCACTGGTACCTATTCCTCTGCTACAACCGGTCCTATCTCTCCCACTACCCCCAAAGACATGGATATTTCTTTGGAAGAGATGCTCCATGCACCCGCCTTGGGGAAAAATAGTCATTGGGCCATCAACAGGGGTTTGGACAGGGTTGAGATCACGCCTAGCGTGACAACGCAAGAGAGCAAGTACGATGAGGAAACCGCAGACGCGTTGTATTTACCATCCATGATGAATGAAGAGAAGACTAGCTCTTCAATAGTTTAAAATTTTCCTTTGCCGGGACTGACCTGTAGGTACTCTTGTGGACTTTTGTGCATTATAATTCTCCTCAGTATAGATACTTGGTTGTCAGTTATTCTTTTCTATCTTACATGTGTATCCTGTCCTTTATGCAAAATATGTCAACTGTCCCCGACATGCTGATAAAGTGATTAATAGTGTCAATCTTTGGAATGTCTGTCATCCATCTCGAGTGACAATGATGCATGTTTACACGTTTTCCCGTTGATGTTATTGACCCCTTCAATGGCTAACAATTTGTATCTGCCTTCATCATAAGATTGTCATCATAAGACCCCTTCCTTATCTACTGCTGCCAGGAAGGCGATTACACTCCATGTGGGTCCGTGTCGGTTCAGCCGGCAGAGCACAGTAGAATCCTATGAACCAGTAAGTTTGAAGTCTAGCAAAATTGAAAGTAAATTGTCTCAACGCACCGAGAGACTGCATACTCTTAAAAAGAGCTGCACTATGCATAGCAACCTTGACGCAGCTTCTCCCTCCGTTAGGTGTTAATCGACAAAGCTCAGTGTCTGCTTGATCCTCATTCCTTCTTGAGTCAAAAAAGTACTTGGCAGCCGGAGCCTCCTACGTTGTGATATTTCATTCAGTTAGGTATAGCTCGCAATAACCGTAGGTAGATACTGACCTGGATGAACTGTGCAACAGTCTTGTGCTGGTCTGGTGGAGGGGCATTGACTGACGCGTCGGAACGTGGTTTGGGAATGTCGGTGTTGACAGGGACAACGGACGAGGACGAGAATAAGTCGAAGAAGCCCATAGCGAATTACGTCAAGGAATGCCTGTTGAAAGTTGCAGTTGCGAATATAGATGTAAGTGTCACTTCTTCGTTGGAATCAAGAGCGAACGAACGTAGTTGGTGAGCATGGAAGAAGTTGCCGAATGACGTATTATGGGGGCTTCGGGCGGCAGCTGCCTAATCAAACTAGTATTGTGTTGTTTTTGACATGTTAGGCGCCTAGGCACCTTTTTATTAATGTTTTTTTACTGCTTGGTCAGCTTTTCCTTGCCTTACGCGAGCACTCCCGCCGGTGGAGAATCCCCGGGCGGTGGACGCGTTTTTGTCCCTGAAAGACCAAAGACAGAATTACTATATCGGGTTATCAATACCCACGCTCTTCCGATGAGTGTGCGCCGACGTTAGTCCTCCCCACGCAGTAATATAAATAATCCTCATCAAGACTTCGTTTTCCGTTTCCCCATCCAACTGGTCTCTGTCCATCAATAATCGCATCCAAGCCATACATAATGTAAGAGACGAGCTTGCTCTTTGGAAGGTCTAGCAATGTAAGCTGACATTTCTTCAGGTCTGACGTCAAGAAGCCTGTCATCATCGTTGCCTTCTACTCTACCTACGGCCACATCTCTGCTCTCGCTGAGGAGGTCATCAAGGGTGTCGAGTCTACTGGCGCTATCGTTAAGCCTTACTTCATGTGAGTATTCAGGCTCTGCTGATGGAGCAGCTCAAACTAACAATGGTTTAGTCAAGAGACTCTCTCTGCTGAAGTCCTTGAAAAGGTTCGTTAGATGACGTGCCTGTCATTTACTTTGAGTACTTCGTTTTGACGTTGTCTTCATAGATGTATGCTGGCTCTTCTTTGAAGCCCAAGTACCCTATCATTACTCCCAACGACCTTGTTGAGGCCGATGGTATCATCTTCGGTGCTCCTACACGGTACGGCCGACTCCCTGCTCAGGTCTCAGCCTTCTTCGACCAGACCGGTGGTCTTTGGGCTAAGGGCGCCCTCGTTGGCAAGTTTGTCAGTTAACCAGACATACAAACAATTGCAGCGCACAGAGCTGACACACTTGCGTAGGTTTCCCTCTTCACCTCTGCTGCAGGTCAGCATTCTGGTCACGAAGTATGTGTTGTTTTTCGTTCTTCCATCATTCCCTCTGTCTTTAATACTTCTATACCCTATTCCCTTTCAGTTTGCCACAATCGCTTTCTCTAGTCGTCATTTATACTCGGGCGCATGCCGCTAACTTCACTTGATTACAGTCCACTGCCATCTCCAGCTTCCCCTTCTTTGCCCACCAAGGCCTCGTATATGTCCCCATTGGCTACTCTGAGCCCTCTGTTGGTAACATTGACGAGGTTTCTGGCGGGTCTCCGTATGGAAGCTCTACAGTGGCTGCTTCGGACGGCCACTTGCAGCCCACCGTTAAGGACCTCAGAATCGCCGCCCACCAGGGCAAGGTGTGTAGCTTCATAGTGTGAAAGAAAGACTAAATATGAAAACTGACATGATGGTTTTTAGTATTTTGCCGATTTTGTTGGCACCTTTGTCAGGGGCAAGAACATCGCTTAAATAGTTGACTTTAGAACTGTATGAAGAAGTATAAAACATTATGCATTTGTGAACGCAACGTTGATACGAAAGAGGTGGATAACCATAAATAAGCGGAGTTGTGCAGCAAATGACGGCATCTCCGAATGGCATCCTGCTATACTGTAATTGATATCCATGTTGTCATTGGTAAGTATTCCCAGTCTCTTTGGTATGCGAATAGAAGGATGGCGTCGGCGAAATGTTACATGCATGGTCAATAAACTGGGTGCGACAAGAAGCCTCCATCGCAACCTGACCGGGGGACGACGTGTTATCAGTCGCGCCCCTGACGCAATGTCCGCTCTCGCTCAGCTCAGTTTCGTCATTCGAATTCTCGTTCGTTGTCACTTTGACTCCATTCGTACACTTTTGTATTAGCTCACTTGTTTATCATCATGGCAGAGCCACGGGCTTCTACTGACGAAGGTCTGTCAACCAAATTTCCCTCTGGCACCCGTGACTGTCTGACGTTTCTTGTTAGAGAGTGCCCCTCTCCTCAATTCTCAGACCCACGCAACATCTTCAGCCTTTTCTCGCCCCAAGACAACCAGAGAAAAGGCCCTAGCGGCTATTGCGGTCCTTTTCTTACTTTTGGCCAGTCTTTTTATTGGCCTGTTTGCTGGCGCTGAAACCTCTTACAAGAAGGAGAAGGGCAAGCACCACAGTGGTGGTGGCGGCGGCTGGGCAACATTAACCGAGACCAAGACTGATACCCAAACTGAGACTGCTACAGCGACTACTACTCATATTGGTCAGCCTACGGGGACTCCTGCACCTGTAAGCTTCCCGGTGTGCTGCATTTCTATCCGCCGATGCTGACTTCCCATAGTCCGTCTGCCTCACCCCCGAATGTGTTAAACTTGCTGCCTCTATCCTCTCGGCCCTCAACACTTCTGCAGATCCTTGTGATGATTTCTACCAGTTTGCCACTGGTGGTTGGCAGGAATCCAACTCTATTCCGGAGGACCGAGGCTTGTACGGCGCCTTCAACGAAGTTTCGGACAACAACAAAAAGTTAATCCTCAAAGTGCTCGGCTCTATTCCGGATGAGAAGCCTGGTAAGGATGCTACTGTCGATGAAAGGAATCTCGCCAAGCTCAAGACTGTCTATACGAGTTGCATGGACATTGTACGTATTGTTATTGGATCCAGCCTGCGTCATATCTGATATGTACTCAGGACACTCTCAACGACATTGGTGAGAAACCCCTCATCGACCTTGTCGAGCATGTTCTTGATATTTTTGGCGAGTTTGATGTCTCTTCTCAAATCGACAATGCCCTCGCAGACGCAGAGCCTTACAAAGGTGCCTATGCCGAGTCTTACAGGCTCCCAGACGAGCTTGTTGCTGCCGCTACAAAGGTCGAAGAGATCAAAGAGCTCAAAAAGGCTGTCTTAACCCCTGGCGCTGAGAGGGAAAAAGTGGAACTCGAGCACACTCTTAACAAGGCCGATGTGGAGAGGAGACACAAGCTTACCAAGACCCTTGCCTGGCTCCATTCTCGAGGCAAGTAACTTTTTCTTTGATCACAAATTGCTCTCTATTCTGACACTATCATAGGTGTTCAAGGCCTAATCAACTTTGAGATTGAGGGCGATGCTGGAGGTGAAGACTCTCAAATCCAAAGTCTCTGGCTCTACCAGGCCGAAGGCGGTCTTCCTTCAAAGGAGTACTATGACGAAGCCCCTATTCTTGACCTGTATCACTCTGTCATCCGCGATATCCTCACTGAGTTAGCCCAGCACACTTCTGCCGAAATGGAGGGGCGTGGATGGGTGGAAGACCTTGCCGCTCTGGATAAAGAGTTGATAGGCGATGATTCATGGCCTTGGCCTTGGCCAGGAAAGGGTGACGATGATGAAGATGGCGACCGCCGTCGCCCTCCTTCTCATGAGCCAGTCGACAAGAGGATGGACAAGGTCGCAAGTCAGGTATTGAAATTTGAAAAGGATCTCGTCAAGGCAGGCGCGGACCCTGAATACCTGTTCAATCCTCACTACGCTTATAACCCCTACTCTACCTCTGCCGTTTCCGATGCGCTCCCCTTCCTTGATATCCCCACATATCTCTCTGCTTTTGCTCCCAGGACTTTCCCCGAGAACATTACTGTGACATACCCTCCGTATCTCAAAGCTGTCACGCGACTGGTCGAGCAGACACCTGACGAGGTTCTGTCTGGTTACTTTGTCACTCGTCTTGCGTTGACTTACGCGGACGCTCTCGGGCCCAAGACTGAGGTGAAGAAGAGCGTCAGAAGGTTGCAAGAGGTTCTGAAGGGTATCAAACCCGGTACTGAAGAGAATCGACAGGATGTTTGCTTGGCCTGGGTTGACGATATCGTTGGTTTCATCGCCGGTCGTGAATTTGTCCGCGAAGCCTTCTCCCCTGAGGCCAAGTCTGAGGGTGAGCGCATCATCCGATCCATCGTTTCTGCTTTCCACGCCAAGCTTCCTCACATCTCATGGATGGATGAGGAGTCTGCCGCTGCTGCTCAGAAAAAGGCGGACGCTATCATCCCCAAGGTTGGATACCCTCTCTTTCCAGACACTACCAAGCCTGAGAGCTTGGAGGCTTGGTATGCTAGGGTGAACATAGATAAGGAGGACTTCTTCGGCAATGTGCTCCGGTCTACCTTGGTGGAAGAGTCTAGAGTTTGGTTGGGCTTGGGTAAGAGAAGGAACAGAGACTCTTGGGAGGTGGGTTTTCAGTCCAGCTATCGAAGGTCATTGCTGATGAATAATGTAGATGTACCCTCAGAGTAAGCCTTGACTGCACATTTTCGTGGTGCCAACTGATTTTCGCTTCTAGCTGTCAACGCTTATTACTCTCCTCCTGACGGTGAAATTGTTTTCCCTGCCGGTATCCTTCAACCCCCCTTCTACTCTCTTTCTTGGCCTGCACACTTGCGATACGGCGCTTTTGGAGCTGTTGCTGCTCACGAGCTGACTCATGCCTTTGACAACTCTGGATCTCAATACGACGAGAAAGGTCAGTCCAATCTTGTGCCCATAGGTATGGATATGGATGCTGATGCGCATTGGAAGGACGATTGAGGGACTGGTGGACTAAAAAGACTGTAGAGGACTTTGAAAAGCGTGCGCAATGTGTTGCCAGGCAGTACTCCAAGTACTGGGTATATGATGCCGAGGGTAAGAAGGTGTTTGTGAACGGCAACGTGAGTGATCGGAATAGGGGAGGCGCCGTTTACTGACGCATAGTATCCTATAGCTCACCAACGGAGAGGGTATGTCTCAATTCTGCCCGCCCGGTATTAAGCTAATGCACTTATAGACATTGCCGATTCTGGTCTTGCGCAGGCCTACACTGCATGGAAGAACTCTGTCTCTGACAGCCCCTCATCTGAACGGCTCCCTGGTCTTGACTACTCTGATGACCAGCTCTTCTTCCTCGCCTTTGCACGTGTCTGGGCTCAACTTACTCGACCTGCCACCGCCGTCTCAAGGATTAGGACCGATCCTCACTCTCCTCCTTATTGGAGGGCTGTGGGTACGTTGAGGAACCTGGAGGCGTTCCATGAGGCCTGGGGTTGCAAAACGGGCAGCCGTGTAAGTACTTTCATATGCCATAAGGGATCGGCGCTTACGGAGCACAGATGAACCCTCCTAAGGAGGAACAGTGCGAGCTGTGGTAAGAACGATAAGATAGTAAACTAGCAAATTTCATTGAATGTACCAAATATAGCAAAAGACACATATTGCCAAGCGCACCGCTTACATCCGAAGGCTGACGAGGGGGCACGGACCACAGCTCGGTGTGTCTAGCGCGTTTGACTTTGGTACCATCAGATGAAGTCATCTTCCTTTGTGACATATAAAATCCTACCGTGGCTTTCCATAACTTTCTTTCTTCTTTCTTCTTCCTTCTTTCCACGCATCCCTCTGATATTCTCATCCCTACAGGTATCGCCACTATGCCCCTCAAAAGAAGGGGCTCCGCAAAGAATAAAAAGACGCAAAGGAAGTCTCGTCAGCCAGCATCAGAATCTCCTGTCCTCGAGAACGACCCCATTCCAACTCCGAGTATCCTTTCAAGTCCATTCGTTACCCCTCCAGCCGAGCCTGCTCAAACAGTTCAGCCTTTTGAGTTGACTCCTGCCCGATACCATGATCCTCGAGCCGAATACGATAAGTATGCTATGCGTTCTCACTCCCAGCCATCATTGGAGCTCACCCCCACCGAGCCTGGTACTCCACCTTCAGTGGCTTCTTTCGCCCATCCAGCTCTTTCTTTAACTCACAGCCGACCTCACCAAGACAGTTCATTGTCGGAGACCGCTCAACTCCCGCTTCAGTTGCACAACTTCGTTAGCTCCTCAAAGTCACCCAAGGAAATTGATCATGTTGTCAACCTGTTCGAAGCCAGCCCTGTCCCATTCGACCCCTCTATCTTATTCAATAAGAATATGAGCTCGGAAGAGGTAGAGAATATGCTGATGGAGGAGTATAAGGCTCGGGTCAAGCTGCATGAAGAAAAGGTGAAAGCAGATGGGCAGACGACAATGAAGAACCAACATGACCCGGCTGTATTGAGACCAGGAGGCGTTATACTAGATGCTTACGGCCAGAACCATCATCATCATGTCCGTCATGGGCCGTTACAGTGTTTCTCAGAAGGAATGTCTGAGCTGGGAGTTGACCTGGGGCAACAAAGCCCTTCGGACCGTCTGCATGCCTTGTATGGATCCGGACAAATGCTCACACCGAGAGGTGCCGAAGGGGATACAACATCAAACAAAACCCCCGCCTCTTCATTTCACCTTGAATCTGAAGGAGACCTGAGGTCTGAAAACGGTGTGATAAGCGAAAGAAAGAAAAGGAAGAATGCTAAGAAGAAGGAAAGGGAGAAAGAGAAGAAGAAGGAAAAGCAAGCTGCTTCTGCGAAGTACCAGGAAGAGCCAATAGAACAGGATGAAGAAGAAGGCGTGATCCAGATGGCGGTGAAGGAAGATGTTGGGTGGCCTGCCGTCAAAGGAATGGCAGAAACGCTTTCGGAGGCTGTGGAAGGTGCCCTATTCAGCCCCAGCGCCGAATCAGTCACAACGTACGAAAAACTTACAACTCCCCTAAGCACTCATGAAGAAAGGCTTCCAACTCCACCACCAACCAACTGGGATGAGACCAAGAGGCTTGAGAGTGAGTTGCTACCCATCACAAAAGCCTTTGTGCTGACGAGTCAATCCAGAAGAGCTTGTATCTG